>NW_008649002.1:1092194-1092822 GCF_000247585.1 Phytophthora nicotianae INRA-310 | reverse complement strand
GTGTGCTGGCGTTGGCCTTCCTCATCAGTACTCTGTTCAGCAAAGCTCGTGTTGGTGCGTTCGTCGGAATGGTGGCGTTCTTCGCCATGTACGCAATTTCCCAGGGATTTACGACAGGCACTGCAGAAAGCACCAAGACTTTTGGCTCCGTGCTTTCTCCCGTGGCACTTTGTCTGGGTATTGCCGTGCTTGCAAATGCTGAAGAAACTGGTGAGGGTGTGCAGTTTTCGACGATGGATACTCTCAGCGACAACTATCGACTCAGCACAGCTCTGATGATGTTTGCTTTCGACACGATTCTGTACACAATTCTCGGTCTTTACTTCGAGAAGGTTATGCCGAAGGAGTACGGCACTTCGCTCAAATGGTATTTCCCCGTGTCGCCGTCTTACTGGCGAAGCCGTAAGCAAAAGCAAGTAACTGTTGACGACGCGGCGGGCGGTGCTGTTGGCGACATCGCCGTAGACATGAACCCTAACTTCGAACCGGTCAGCACTGAGCTTCAACAACAAGCCCTTCATGGCGAAGCCCTTACGGTTAAGCGACTGCGCAAGGTCTTCCAGGTCCCCGGTGGCGAGAAGATAGCCGTCAAGGGACTTGATGTCACCATGTACAAGGATCAGATCAC
>NW_008649002.1:1090466-1092046 GCF_000247585.1 Phytophthora nicotianae INRA-310 | reverse complement strand
TTGATTTCCATGCTCACGGGTATGACTGCCCCTTCCAGTGGTAATGCTACCTACCGTGGCTTGTCGATCAACGAGGACATGGACGAAATGCGCCGGTCGCTTGGTATCTGTTTCCAGCACGACGTTCTGTTCCCGGAGCTGACGGTCCAGGAGCACCTCCAGTTCTTCGGACAGATCAAGGGATACGCGAATGAAGAGCTGCAGGCTGTGGTTGATAGACAGATCCGTGAGGTTGGTTTGACCGAGAAGCGCAACTCGAAACCCAACGATCTGTCGGGTGGTATGAAGCGTAAGCTGTCGGTGGCTGTTTCACTGCTGGGTGACAGCTCGCTGGTGTTCCTTGACGAACCAACTTCCGGTATGGACCCCTACAGTCGTCGCAGCACGTGGGAGATTCTGTTGAACAACCGCAACGACCGAGTGATGGTATTGACGACACATTTCATGGACGAAGCCGACATCTTGGGTGATCGGATTGCTATCATGGCTGAAGGTGAGATGCGCTGCTGTGGGTCGTCGCTGTTCCTGAAGAACCGCTTCGGTGCGGGTTACAACTTGACTCTGGTGAAGGATGATGCCAAGTGCGACGATGATGCTGTGGCGGCTTTTGTGCAGTCTTTCGTGCCGGCCGCTGTGTTGCTGAGCAACGTCGGCAGCGAGATCGCGTTTCAGCTGCCTCTTCACAGTTCGTCCGAGTTTGCGACTATGTTTGCTGAGATGGATCGTCAGTTGCAGACACTGGGTCTGTTGTCCTATGGTGTGTCCGTGACTACGCTGGAAGAGGTGTTCATCAAGGTGGCAGAGCTGTCGGACGAGCACAACCAGCATACGCTTGGCAAGCACGTTACACGAGCTAATTCCGCGGGTTCGGATGGGTTTTATCAGCCGTGCGACGAGATCATCACGACTGAGTCCATTTTCCGGAGACACCTGCGTGCACTGCTGCTAAAGCGTTTCCGCTATGCCAAGCGCGACAAGAAGACAATTATCTACGTCGCTGCGCTGCCGGTTCTACTCATTGCCGCCGGTCTTGGAATCTTGAAGAGCAGTATGGCTATCAACGACGATCCTTTGAAGGCTTTAACAACCGATGAATACTCCGGTAGTGCGACCCCGACGCCGTACTTTTGCCAGGTTGGAGCTGGGGCTGGAGACTGGTGCAGTGATGTGATGGCATCGTCCTACTACTCCGGAGCCGACGCACAGGCACTCTCCATCCCGGAACCAGCTTTTGACTCCAACTCGCCCACTGTGTTCGGGGTCACTTATACGGATCCTGCTCTGAACGCGAGCGGGTACACTGGTTACAGTGTTGCGATGGGCCAAGAGGCATTCGAACGTGGATACGGCAAGGGTGCTGATCTCGTGGAGGGCCAGTACGGCGGCTACTTGGTGTACGGCGACAGCAGCCAGAACTTGTTTGGCTACAACGTCTTCACGAACACTACGGGATCCCATTCGTCAGCAATTTTCAAGGCGTTGATGGACCAGGCGGTGTATCGCTTCTTCGCATCGAACAACTCCACTGATTCTGCTTCAAATCTGAACTTGAAGGTGAACAACCACCCGTTGCCGTACAC
>NW_008649002.1:1089574-1090366 GCF_000247585.1 Phytophthora nicotianae INRA-310 | reverse complement strand
GTATCGCTTCTTCGCATCGAACAACTCCACTGATTCTGCTTCAAATCTGAACTTGAAGGTGAACAACCACCCGTTGCCGTACACCGACGCTGCGGAGTCGGTGTTTAGTTCCAACACATCGTTTGTTGCGGCTCTCTTCGTCTGTATCGCGTTCACGTTCCTGCCGGCATCCATTGTTGTATTCTTGGTCAAGGAGAAACAGGCCGAGCACAACTCCAAGCACCAGCAACTGGTCTCTGGCGTCTCGCTGCCCGCGTTCTGGCTGTCCAACTACATTTGGGATCTGATCATGTATGTCTTCCCGTGTGTGTCGTCGCTGATTCTGATCAACGTGTTCGAGATCTCGGCGCTAACCGGCCAGGACTGTGATAGCTGCTCGTCCGAGACTTTCCCGGCAGTGATTCTCCTGTTCGTGCTCTTCGGACTCGCCATCTGCCCGTTCACGTACTGCCTGTCGTTCCTGTTCAAGGAGCACGCGTCCGCGCAGACGTTCACGATCGTTCTCAACTTTATGATCGGTGTGGTGTTAATGATCACGTCCTTCATCCTGGACCTGTTTGACTCGACTTCCGACGTCAATTCGGTGCTCAAGTTCTTCTATCGCTTCTCGCCGCTGTTCAACCTCGGAAACGGACTTCTCAGTATGGTTACCAATGATGTTGACAGCGTCCAGTACAGCGAAGACGGCACAACGAGTCCATTCAGCACGGATGTTATGGGCTGGGAGCTACTCTATCTCGCGTTCGTTCATCCGGTCGTTGCTGTGGAAGAACTGGCTCATCAAGAATCGCC
>NW_008649002.1:1084772-1088463 GCF_000247585.1 Phytophthora nicotianae INRA-310 | reverse complement strand
GCCAGTCAAGTGGTGGTGATGGAGCGTCAGAACGACTTCGCTCGCTTCAAGGTGCGCAGTTCCAACAACGAGGTGAAGCTGTCGAAGATGTTCGCGCTGGTGGAAGACGTCAAGGCCAAGATGCACATCCGCGAGTACAGCGTTTCGCAGACGACGCTGGAGCAGATCTTCAACTCGTTCGCAAGTCAACAGGAGGAGGAACAGGGAGCCATTCGTGGCGTCTACCAAGGTGCTTAAGGCTAGACGTTCTAGTGCTTTTAAAAATACTACCAAGTGCGGCAGTTCGGAAATCGTTTGCGATCATGGTATTGAGGCGAATTCTGGATCTTGTATTTTCTCAATAATCATATAATAACTAGATAGGGGTGTGGATTTGTCGTTTGGTCAATTACCCAAAAAGTTTTGAGTACAATTGAAATATTTGGGTTCATTACAACCCTAATAAATTAGTGCCAAAAACTCGTCGGTACGCTTTCTGATTGGCTTGGATGCCATTCAGACGAAAAAATACCATTACAAATTTTAATGGGTTTTTTCGTCTGAATGCCATCCAACGGCAAAGTGACTAAGAAATAGGGTTTCTTAAGTATTCTTATGAAGTAAGATTTCTGAAGCTTTTCTATTGGCTACATATTTGACCAATTCTTTTGCTGCATGCGTACCGACCATGGGCGAGATGAACCCTCGCCGGGATCTGCGGATGTCGTCGACATGAAGGACGCGTCACCAGCGCCTTCCACCTCCTCCGGGGGATTCCAGCGCGCGGATCCTTCGTCTGCGTCGTCTTTTGGACACGACCGCCCGGCACTACGAGAACGCACCTCTCCCAGCTACAGATCGACGGCCACAAGTATGTCAGCGCCGTATGGCTTCGAAAGCAGACACTAACGTTCTGTTGTGTGTTGTGCATTGCACAGGTCGCTTAATGGCACCAACGGCATCGTCGTTAGCGCATCGATGATTTGGATGTTTTGATCCTGTCGTCGACCTGACTCCTACGGAGCCTACTGGTTTCGGGAGTGAGCCACAGTTTTAGAAAACTACTCTAATAATTGTTAATCTCATAGGTGGTTGCTTTTCGCCATTTTTTCTAATCAAGTTATGCCATCATGATTTACTATACATAGTATGTACTAGTAGTAGTATTAACGTATACAACACTTATTAACGGACAGCCAGCCAGTGTCAATTTCTAGAGCTAAAACACACCCTGTAAGCATCTTGGATCGGTGTGTTTGGTATAAACACAACCGAGGCTGGCGTTGATTCCTTTATGCTCCAGTCCAGTCGAAAAGATACCGCTGGGTATCTGCTGATAAACTTGTCCTTCCTCTTTGACCACACTTGCATTCACTCCAGCATCCGTTCCACTCTTGTGGCACTGCATTCTTATCATATCTTCCAGCATCTGCAAGTTCCAGCACGTCGAGTTAGTAAAAATAAAAGTTTGAAAAATAGTGAGGAGAAATCTAAGTTCACCTCGAGTTTTGTCCGGCGTTTTAGCACACGGCGCAAGTTCCTGGCTTCTTGAACCTGCATTCCCATCATCTGGCGCAGCTTCAGATTTTCCTCCTCAGATTGTTGGCGCTGCTCTAGCTGTCGCTTGGCAATTTGCTTCCAGAGCTGTGAGCGCGTTGGTCTCATCAGATCTCTCAGTTTTCGTTGAGCAGCCAGTTTCTTTTGACGTGAAGCTTCAACCTTCAGCTCTTGTAAATGAGCGGCCAGCTCGTTGACTTTGTCATGCAATGCGTCTATCTTTTGTTTGGGGGTGAGTCTTTTGACACGCTTGGGCTTATCCAGCTTTGCTTCACGAGTGGTTTTTGCTGTAGTGTCGAGCAGCACGGCCGTAGAACTAAATGCTGAATTACGAGCAAACGAGTCTTCACTTTCATTCGGTAGATCTTGTGGCCATAGGTCGTCGGAGACGCAAATGTCGAGAATGTTCGGTGTTTCTTGGTCCAAGTCGATCATCGGAAAGTCTCCGTCTCCGTCGACGTCTGGGATTTCGAGAGAATGGGCACGAGTGAAGGAGGACGCTTTCTTGTTGGAGGTAGACGCTGGCATATTTGAGGCGCTAATGATGATTGCTGCGTCACTGGGAGATGCCCGGTCATGTGAGAGTTGGCAATGGGAGGAGTAGCCAAATGAAGAGTTTGAAGAAATTGTCTTGGCTACCATGGTGCAAAAGAAGTTGTGACAATACCAATGGCAGCTTGTCAATGACTTCAGCGGTGGATTTTCTTGTAAAGACGTCGCTGTGTCGCCCCGCCTGCTCGCAAATCACGATCGCTCTGTATTAATTTGACAGTGACTTGTCCTTCTGGCGACCCGCAGGCCCTGGTCTCCAGGAGCACGGCACTGGCAATTTGGTAGTTAGTAGTGGGAGAACATGATCTGCAAGTATTTCTATCCCTTGTGCAGGCAGCAGGAACTTTGTCGATACCTAAATGTCAAGTCCATCAACTGTAGACAGCTTTGTGGTACGACGCTGAGGGTACCGCATCACTTCCCTGTACGTCACTCTTTGGGTCTTAGAAAACTGTATCCGAGACGCACTGACGCTGTACATCAAATCGATTACGACGCGGTCTGCACCATGGTGATGTTGACAAATATCCAGCGAGTCTGCCGTTCGTACAGTCGTTGGCAGGATCCCTGCTTGGCACCGTCACTGCGATGCAAACCTTGGCATATTTTTAGTGGCATCTATACTGGTCAATGTGGGGCCTACAATCTAGTTGCTCAGCACCAACGCTGTTCCATAAGTGCACAAAAGTCAACTCCTTGTTTCATCTCAAAATTTTTTTTAGGATCTTGGAAAGCCACCGGTGAGTTATTCTTACGAAAGAACAACCAGTCGACATTTTCCGCATCGTTCAAGGTACCACTTGAGCAGCAGATGGTCTTAGGTGGTCGTGAACACTCTAGCCAAGATGCTTACTGCCATTGCTCCACATCAAACGTCGTGTTTCCACCAATCGAAAGGCGGCCGTTGTTTACATCGTAGACTCATCCAGAAGATTGTGTCAAATATCCATGTGGATAACGAAGCTCGAAGTAAGACTCTCCCGTGGTCTTCCAGCATGTACATGACATACCCCTTTTGTTGCTGGACAAACAGTAAGTCGCCCCCTTGGCGATTACTTTGGTCGCTTCAACACAGCTCATTCCTCAATTGACCACCGACTGCACACTATACCTGCAAACCACACCAGCCAGCAAAAGAGTCCCCGAAACAAATAAAAAAAACTTATCGAGACCATCAAATGACTCTCCAAGAGAAGCTGATGCAGACCTCTAGTGAAAATCTGGAGCAGCGACGCACGTCTTGGACGTTCATCCGGTCGTTGCTGTGGAAGAACTGGCTCATCAAAAATCGCCAGCCTGCAGCCACCGCATGTGAAGTTCTCGTGCCAACCTTCTTCATTCTGCTGCTTGGAATACTCAAGCTCCTTACTACGACGGTCGACGTGCCGGCCGGTTGGAGCGATGACGCTGACAATACCGCCGGTACCCGGTACAACCTGTTCCAACCGACCGGACGGAACATCGAGTGGGTAGACGCCGACTTGCCAAAATTCGCACTACACGAGTCCACCATGACTGGGCTCATGTTGAAGCTCGCGCGGCAGTCTATCGACGATGGTCTGCGGTTGGAAGAGCTATCTGCCTCGGACCTGACTGCTTGTCG
>NW_008649002.1:1043691-1084502 GCF_000247585.1 Phytophthora nicotianae INRA-310 | reverse complement strand
TCTTGTAGATGTCGAATCGTTCCAGAAGGATATCATCACGGATTACTACTCTGCGTACACTGTGACTGGTTTCATGACACTGCAGACGCTCGTCACCCGCTTCGTGACGTGTATGCCCGAATGGAACTCTGCCAACCAGTCAAGTACGGGAATCTGCCAGAGCTCACAGACCACAGCAGTTGCGTCTACGGAACTCGACAACACGCTACTCGACAGCTTGAGCAACGATGGTTTGATCCAGGAAGCACTCGGCGGTCTGAGCACGAATATGTCGGACGTGTTAGCGAGTTTGACCGACAGCACGAAGGAATCACTGCTTACGCCTCTGCGCCAGGCTCCTCAGTCCATGCTGGGATCTACTGTCGCGCCGTTCCCCGTCGACAGCTACACGAGCTCCCCATTCTACGCGAACGTGGCCAGTGTCTTCTCAATCGTCTTTATCATGGCGTATCTGTTCACGATCTCGCGTATACTAGTGGTGCTCATCCAAGAGAAGGAACTGCGTCTGCGTGAGTTCATGAAGATCCTCGGTGTGACTGAGAAGACGATCATCTTGACCTGGTACATGACGTACGCAGCGATCCTCTTCGTCGGTGCTGTTGTCCAAGCCCTCGCTGGTTTGGCGGGACTGTTCCCTAACAGTTCATTGATCGTCACCTTCCTGTTTTTCTTCTTGTTCGGACTGAGTGTGCTGGCGTTGGCCTTCCTCATCAGTACTCTGTTCAGCAAAGCTCGTGTTGGTGCGTTCGTCGGAATGGTGGCGTTCTTCGCCATGTACGCAGTTTCTCAGGGATTTTCGACAGGCACCGGTGAGAGTGCCAAGCGCTTGGGTTCCGTTCTCTCCCCTGTGGCTCTCGCTCTCGGTGTCAAGGTGTTAGCAAGCGCCGAAGAGACGGGAGAAGGCGTGCAGTTCTCCACCATGAGCACTCTTAGCGACAACTATCGACTCAGCACAGCTCTGACGATGTTTATCTTCGACACAGTGCTGTATACGATTCTCGGTCTCTACTTGGAGAAGGTCATGCCGAAGCAGTACGGCACGACGCTGAAATGGTACTTCCCCGTGTCGCCATCCTACTGGCGAAGCCGCAAGCAAAAGCAGGTGACGACCGAGGGGCCAGCTAATATCGCCGAAGGTGATGTCGCCCTGGACCTGAATCCGTCTTTTGAACCGGTGAGCGCAGATCTTCGCGAACAAGAAAGCCGCGGTGAAGCACTCAAAGTGCAGCATCTACGCAAGGTCTTCCAGGTTCCCGGTGGCGAGAAGATAGCCGTCAAGGGACTTGATGTCACCATGTACAAGGATCAGATCACGTGTCTGCTGGGCCACAACGGTGCCGGTAAGACCACTTTGATTTCCATGCTCACGGGTATGGCTGCCCCTTCCAGTGGTAATGCTACCTACCGTGGCTTGTCGATCAACGAGGACATGGACGAAATGCGCCGGTCGCTTGGTATCTGTTTCCAGCACGACGTTCTGTTCCCGGAGCTGACGGTCCAGGAGCACCTCCAGTTCTTCGGACAGATCAAGGGATACGCGAATGAAGAGCTGCAGGCTGTGGTTGATAGACAAATCCGCGAGGTTGGTTTGACCGAGAAGCGCAACTCGAGACCCAACGATCTGTCGGGTGGTATGAAGCGTAAGCTGTCGGTGGCTGTTTCACTGCTGGGTGACAGCTCGCTGGTGTTCCTTGACGAACCAACTTCCGGTATGGACCCCTACAGTCGTCGCAGCACGTGGGAGATTCTGTTGAACAACCGCAACGACCGAGTGATGGTATTGACGACACATTTCATGGACGAAGCCGACATCTTGGGTGATCGGATTGCTATCATGGCTGAAGGTGAGATGCGCTGCTGTGGGTCGTCGCTGTTCCTGAAGAACCGCTTCGGTGCGGGTTACAACTTGACTCTGGTGAAGGATGATACCAAGTGCAACGATGACGCTGTGACGGCTTTCGTGAACTCTTTCGTACCAGACGCGCAACTCCTGAGCAACGTCGGCAGCGAGATCGCGTTTCAGCTGCCTCTGCAAAGCTCGTCAAAGTTTGCCACCATGTTTGCTGAGATGGATCGACAGTTGCAGACACTGGGTCTGTTGTCCTATGGTGTATCGGTGACTACGCTGGAAGAGGTGTTCATCAAGGTAGCGGAACTGGCTGATGAGAACAACCAGCACACACTTGGCAACAACTTCGCACGGATGGATTCCGCGGGTTCGGATGGGCATTACCAGTCGTGCGACGAGATCGTCACGACCGAGTCCATTTTCCAGAGACACCTGCGCGCACTGCTGCTCAAGCGTTTCCGCTATGCCAAGCGCGACAAGAAGGCAATTATCTACGTCGCTGCACTGCCGGTTCTACTGATTGCCGTGGGTCTGGGCATTCTCAAGGCCAGCTCATCCGTTTCCGACGATTCTCTGAAAGCGCTGACGACAGATCCGTACTCAGGTAGTGCGACCCCGACGCCGTTCTTCTGTCAGGCAGGCACTGGGATTGGCGAGTGGTGCAGCGACGTGATGGCTTCGTCTTACTTCTCTGGTGCCGATGCTCGAATGCTCACGATCCCTGAGCCTGCGTTCGACTCCAACTCTCCTACCGTGTTTGACGTCGCCTACACGGATCCGTCGATCAACGCGAGTGGGGCAACCGGCTACAGCCTCGCACTGGGTCAACAGATTTACGAACATGGTTACGGCAAGGGTGCTGATCTCGTGGAGGGCCAGTACGGCGGATACTTGGTGTACGGTGACAGCAACCAGAACTTGTTCAGCTACAACGTCTTCACGAACACGACGGCTTCGCACTCGTCAGTGGTTTTCAAGGCATTGATGGACCAGGCGGTTTATCGCTTCTTCGCAGCGAACAGCTCAACCGGCTCGGCGTCGAATGTGAATCTGAGGGTGAACAACTACCCGTTGCCGTACACGGCAGCTGCAAAGGCTGTGCTGAACTCCAACACCTCATTCACCGCGTCTCTCTTCATCTGTATCGCGTTCACGTTCCTGCCTGCGTCCATTGTTGTGTTCCTGGTCAAGGAGAAACAGGCTGAGCACAATTCGAAGCACCAGCAATTGGTTTCCGGTGTATCACTGCCGGCGTTCTGGCTGTCCAACTACATCTGGGACTTCATCATGTATGCCGTTCCGGGTGTGTGCGCACTTGCCTTGATCTACGTCTTCAAGATCTCGGCATTGACCGGTCAAGACTGTGATAACTGCTCGTCGTCCACATTCCCTGCGGTGATTCTACTGTTCGTGCTCTTCGGACTCGCTATCTGTCCGTTCACGTACTGCCTATCGTTCTTGTTCAAGGAGCACGCGTCTGCACAGACGTACACGATCGTGCTCAACTTCATGATTGGCGTGGTGTTGATGTTAACGTCCTTCATCTTAGACATGTTTGACTCGACTTCCGACGTCAATTCGGTGCTCAAGTTCTTGTGGCGTTTCTCTCCACTGTTCAACCTCGGAAGCGCGCTTTTAAACATGGTCACGGCTGACGTCGACAGCATCCAGTACAGCGAAGATGGCAAAACGAATCCGTTCAGTGGGGACGTTATGGGCTGGGAGCTGCTTTACCTTGTGTTCACTGCTGCCGGCTACATGAGCTTTACCTTGTACCTCGACTACGCTAAGACCTTTGCGAAAACCAAGGACGACGCCCATGACCACGAAAACTACGATGAAAACCATGCAATTGATGAAGACGTCCAAAAGGAAGCAGACCGCGTTGCCGCTGGCGACGCGGACGGAGATGCCGTCAAGCTCGTCGGACTTCGGAAGGTGTATCCTGGTGGAAAGGTGGCTGTCCGCAATCTCTCGTTTGGTCTGAAGCGCGGTGAATGTTTCGGATTCCTCGGTATCAACGGTGCTGGTAAGACCACCACCATGAAGATGCTCACGGGCGACGTCCAGCCGTCACACGGTACGGCTACGCTGGGCGGCTTTGACATCTTGTCACAGCAGATCGAGGTCCGCCGCCAGATCGGATACTGTCCTCAGTTCGACGCCTTGTTCGATCTACTCAGTGTCCGTGAACACCTCGAGTTGTTCGGCGCTATCAAGGGCATTCCGCAGGCCTCGCTGGACCGTGTCGTCATGGAGAAGATCCAGCAGTTGAATCTCGGCGACTTCGAGCACAAGTTGGCTGGAAGTCTCAGTGGCGGCAACAAGCGCAAGCTGTCGGTGGCGATCGCGATGATCGGTAACCCGGCCATCATCTTCCTGGACGAACCGTCCACTGGTATGGACCCCGTGTCTCGTCGCTTCATGTGGGACGTTATCGCCGATATCTCTACCCGTGGCAAGGAGTCAACGATCGTTCTGACGACACACAGCATGGAGGAGTGCGAGGCTCTGTGCTCGCGTGTTGGTATCATGGTCGGCGGTCGTCTCCGTTGTTTGGGTAGTGTGCAGCACCTCAAGTCTCGCTTCGGCGACGGCCTTGTATTCGACGTCAAGCTGGATATGCCGAATGCGGATGAGCTGGAGTATTTGGTGCACAACATCTTTGGCAACGGCAGCGAGTTCGTGACCCCCGTCGAGCTGGAGGACAAGTGCCGTGCATTCGGCAATGCACAACTTGCTGAACGTGTGACGGCGTCGCACCCGACCGGCTACAGTCTTGCTGCTGCCATGGAGCGCGACGGCTTCATCCGTGCCGAAGCTTTCTGTTCGTGGTGTGTGGAGGAGACCCGCTTTGACGATCTGAACGACTATCTCGTGCGGGCTTTTGGTGCCAGTCAAGTGGTGGTGATGGAGCGTCAGAACGACTTCGCTCGCTTCAAGGTGCGCAGTTCCAACAACGAGGTGAAGCTGTCGAAGATGTTCGCGCTGGTGGAAGACGTCAAGGCCAAGATGCACATCCGCGAGTACAGCGTTTCGCAGACGACGCTGGAGCAGATCTTCAACTCGTTCGCAAGTCAACAGGAGGAGGAGCAGGGAGTTGCTCGGGGTGTCTATCAACAGGTGTAAACGTTTTTAACGCTTAGAAGCTGAATAAAAAAATGTTTGCTTGGACACGCATAAGTGCACGATATGTTGGTTCATTGAATCATGGAGGACAATTTCATCAAACTAGCTTCTTTTCAGTGATTTCATCAATAGACTGGAGCGGCAGTCACACTGTGCTCACAGTGCATCATGCAGTATATTGTTGAGTTGATCCCAGCGAAATCGTCTGCTGCTTGGAACGTCTCGGTACGCACTGAGATTCATGTGCGGACTGAAAACAATAATGTGGATAGCGAAAACGTCCGCGAAAGGGTTTCCCACCTCAGTCATCGACATGAGCTGTCTTGCCAAAATATTGCCCAATGAAGGACATACTTCTCCCACCATCAAGGCCTTCGCTCCTCCCGACAAAGGAGGCAGCCACTTGCCGTTCTCTTTAGCAAGGTAAAGTTGAATTTCAGAGGCATCCACCTGATCAAAGTCACCAGCCATCTCCTCTTTAATCACCTTTTTTAAGTATCCAATCTGCATGATCGTGTCGATATTTATTCCAAAAGGACGACTTCCAGGAATGATACAACGAAGCATGGGCTTCAGTGCAATCACATGTATCGTATTCCCACGTGGGACGTCTTTAAAGACAGCTTGCACGTGCCTACTTGGCATCACCTGCCACACCAGCAAGTCTCGCACTCGCGAGCCATCTCCAATTGCCAACAGATCGATATCTTCTGAGTCTTCAGACAACCATTCATCACCTCGTTTAGCGAGATAAAATCGAATCGAGTCAGCGGGAACGTCTCCAAAATAATCTGGTCTCTCTGTGTGAAGCAACTTTTTCAAGTCGTCCACTCTATCGACCAAGCTTATATCAATCTCAAACGGATCAAATCCCGGAACAACGCATCGAATCATTTGGAGCTCGGGTTTTGCTTCAGGTATTTCCACATCCTTCTCCCCGCTAAGGGAACGCTGGCTAATTGAGGTCGTCGCATCATTCATACTGCTGTTATTCTGCAGAATGCGGGCTGTCTCGGGCTTGCCGGAAGCTTCAGCCTTCTTCGTCGCCTCTGACACTGCTTCATCAGTATATTCCGGATACAAACGCTTTACCACATCCCATTGTTCCATCTCAATGGCCAATTTGAATGCCTTGTCGACAGTAGCAGACTTTTTGTAGCACGCGTCAGCCAGCAGCTTAATCGCCATCCAATTAAACCGCTTCGTCGCTTCCATGACTGCTTTCTCGGCTTGGAAGCACTTGCATCTTCTATAAAGACGATCAAGTAGCAAGCGTCCTTCATCTCTGTCCACCAATTGCAGCGCGTCTTCATACTCTTTCTTCTGCAGCTTCCGACACAAGAGCTTTGCTACGTCCCATCGATGTTGTATCACGACCACTTTCAGTGCTTCCACCAGGTCCTTCTCCCTGCATCGAGGATAAAGCACCTCAACCATATCCCATTTGCCCTTTTCGATCGCGCACAGAAGTACAACACCTAATTTCCTCGTCTCGGTGTCACAATGCTGATACAACACCTCGACTACATCCCACTTGCCTTCCATAGCTGCGCTCTCCAACGAGCGGGCCACATCTTTCTCGTCGCACCCTCTCCAGAGGAGCTCCACCACGTCTCGCTCCCCCATAATAGCCGCCTGATTCAGAGTATCGCCCAGAGCATCACAACCAGGCATGCACTCCATGTATAGAACCCTCACAATCTGCCATTTTCCCTCGTACGCCGCGTACGACAGCGCGTTCTCGACAGCGTTGTCGCTGCAGTGGTCCACCATTAATTCTACTATCTCGCTCTCTCCGCGCTTGATCACTTGCCTTAGCGCATCGTCGAGTATGACGGTCTTGAAGTCAGATTTCCTATCAGTTAGGACCCATTTGACGGTACTAAAGTGTTTATTATCTATCGCGGCGTACAGAGTCTTGGAGGAAAAGGGCTTGGTCTTAAATCGCTCCAGGACGCCCAAACAGCCATGACGCACAGCGCCGTCCAATGTGGGCGGTATCAGGTAAGCGTTCACGGCTTTGTAGACGTGCTCGAGGCTCCTGATGCTCAAAGGGAGCGCGACATCGACACACTTGAGCGGCATCGCGCAAATTGCAGAATGAAGATCTTTTCTCGAAACTTACAAAACCCAAGTCATTGTAATTATGGATTGATCCGTCCCCTTCAAGTCGATAGTCAAGAGCTCTCAATCAAACAATTTTCCACTTGGTCGTGAATACGCGCAATTGATTCCTCCCAAACAGCAATCGCGATATCCAAATTGACAGGGAGCCGCATTCGATGGCCCACCGCGAGTCCTTCATCATGTCGCGTTACACTGAAATGGCTCTGGAGCAGTGTGGACTCCTCGTCCGAATCATCATGTCGAAGTTCTATCAGCAACGCTGAGGTCGCATGCACGCCGACAGACTCACCCGAGTCGTAAAGCTTCGGCTCCATGGACGTCCGGTAAATGAAGATAGTCCGATGTTCTTCACCATACCGACGGACAACTTTTCGTATCTTGACGCTGGCACTGCGGCCACTCGAGAGGTCTGCAAAGAAGCTGACCATGGCCGTTGTCGTATCTCGATCAGAATCGTGTTTGCGAAACTGAACGTTCGTCTTAAACCCCCTAACACTCTGCAGACCTTCCAGCTCTAATTGTCCGAGAGAGCTCCATATCGCGTCTTTCACTTTCTCCACACCAAACGGCATGATTTCGCGCTGAGTTAACTCGAAGCACACCCCGTTGAGCACTGTGTTGTCTGTATACCGCTTCCGACCCTGCCATGGAATACTGTGCATTCCCTTCTCAGTGAACATCGTATCCATCTTTTCGTAGAGACCATCGACATCGCGCAATATTCCCGCGAAAGCCTGCTCCTCGTGCACTGCAACTGCGAGCGGTCGCGTCGCCTCTTGCTGCTTCTGCTGTTCTCCCTCCAGCATCTCCTGAAGTTGCTGCCGACAACAAAAAGAGCCCAGAATAACAAAAAGTAGTCAGCACACAGCTTTACCACCCTGGCAATTGCACGTCTAACCTGAATCCTCGTCCGTCTCTTCAAAAGTCTGCGCAGACTTTTGGCTTCTTCGCTCTGAAGCTTCACCATCTCTCGCAGGCTGTGGTTCTCGCTCTCGGATTTTCGACGTAGCTCCAGCTGCCGAGCCGCGATACTGCGCCACAGAACGGAACGCCGGCTAAGAGCTTGGAGGTTGCATTGAGCGTGGTCGGCTCCGAGCGTCTGGAGCTGCTCGGACAGTTGGCGAATCTCATCCTTCAACCGGTCAATCTGCTGCTTGGGCGTAACGCGGCGTGTGCTCTTCGAAGCGCTGGGTGGGGTAATGGTCTCTACTTCTGGCGGTGAAGTGTCAGCGAACAGGTCGTCCTCTGAGGCGAACCCGTCCAGGAAGGCCTGCATCGCCTGGTTCATGTCGGTCATCATTTGAGTCAAGAGTCTGTGTCACAATATCGAGGTTTTCTTTTTCTTAAAATAAAACATATTGTTGTAAAAACAAAATTTAAACAAGAATAATTTAGCAACAATTAATGTTAATAGAATTTCGGAGCAATGCATTTTTTAAAGAGCCTCATAGGCTATGAGTCATAGCCTATTTCAAAACCTAACGAAATAATAAGAAATGTATATTATTTCCACATTGAGCTCAAGAAAGCTTGCGTCGTGCTCACCAGCAATGTGATCGCTTCGCAAGCAGACCTGGATGCCATTCAGCCACGGTTATCAAGAGCGTTATTTATCACTACAGCTACAACCATTTCGTGTATCATACTCCTTGATTGCTTTTTATTATGCTGGTATTGCTGAATGCTATGAATTATTGATGCTTGGCACTTTTCTAGTTAGCAAAATCTAATTCAATTATTAATGATAACTCTACGTGGAATGGAAATTGTAATTGTTAGCGACTACCAGTCGTAACTTTCGACTGTTCACTAAAATAATGCTCTGAAATGCATGTTACTTCATGCTTACTTGTTGTTTTCGAGAAAACAGCTAACCATGTTTCGATCTGGAAAGCGTCACCGCATCGCGGTTGACAAATAGTGATGATCCGCCAGATGCATGCACTTTCGGTTTCGTTCGATTAGTGAGGCTGAACCAAGAATGGAAGCTACACTTACATTATGCATGTACCAAAAAATGCTGATTCACGAAACGCTATTACCAACGCCAAGTGTCCCGTAAAATGTCGACTCATAATCGTTGTTGCATCGTTGATTGCCCAGGACAAGTCATGAATCATGATCGCGTTCCACGATGCCCATGAAGAGGGCACCACCAACTTAACGTAATTGCGTTAGGCTACTGCCCCTGTACACAACTATCAGCAACATCGATATTCATTGACGGATACTTCGATCCGAAACTGCAGTGCCAGACCGACAGTCAGTGACCATGCCGCGTACAGTAATACCGCCAACACATGTGCAATACTGTACCAAACAACTGTGTCTCCATGATTGCCCATGTGGATTTTCTCGATTACCACTTCATGTGTCATTTTTGATGATGCATTGTAGAATGTCCTGGCTCTGACTCCTCCATACAAAGCACTGTCGATAATCGTTTCGTGCTAACTGATTGCCACTGCTCCGACTCCAATTCGACTTGTCATTCCTCAATCCAACGTCTCGAACACACTTGGTTCACCGCACAGCAATTATCTATTAAATACCCAGGCGTCAACCATTTCGACGTCTCCCACCGTTAGCGCTTTCAAATCGCACCGCGACATGGTGCCGGACAAGGTCAAGCCCGACACCAACATGACAAGACTTGCAGAGCGACGCACGGCTTGGACGTTCATCCGGGCGCTGCTGTGGAAAAACTGGTTGATCAAGCGACGTCATCCCGTGGTCACTGCGTGCGAGATCCTGGTACCCGTGCTGTTCATCGTCCTGCTGGGCGTACTCAAGAGTACGACAACGACTGTGGATGTGCCGTCCGGATGGAGTGACACGACCGCGTCCACGGGCGATGCAGCCATCGGTACCAGTTACAACCTGTTCCAACCGACCGGGCAGACCATCGAGTGGGTGAGTGCCGATCTGCCAAAGTTCGCGTTGCACGAGTCGTCCATGACCGGACTTATCCTCAAGCTCGGCGTGCAGTCCGTGGACGACGCAATCCGTCTCGAGGAGCTATCGACAGCAGACCAAGCGACGTGTTCAAGTGGTGTCATTGCCAATGGCCTGGTTGAGACAAACATGTCGTCGCCCTACCGTGTGCCGACCGAGTGTGCCGACAAGGTGTCGCCGTACAAGATCGGCATTGCACCGGACAACGCGTTCACGCGTAACTACTTCGCAGCAGTCATGGACTTATGGTATCCGCGCTTGGACTTGATAAACTCAACGTTGACCGTTCCGTCGTTCAGCGAGAGTGTCATGTTTTTTGACACGAACGACGCACTGACGGACTACGTTAAGAGTGACGACTACGGCAAAGGCATCGAGAATCCACGTATCTACGCCGGCATTGTGTTCGACTCGGTTCCGCTTGGCGACGACATTGGATCGTTCGCGTCTATCGAGTACTCGCTGCGGTTAAACTCAACGCTTGGTGACTCTGTCGGCCGTGTGCCGGGAACGAGTGGTTCCGTATTAGACACGGACCCGTTCCAGACGAAAATCGACACCGACTACTACTCGCGCTACACAGTGACAGGATTTATGACACTGCAGACGCTTGTCACCCGCTTTGTGTCGTGCATGCCTGAGTGGAACTCAGCCAATCAATCGACTACTGGAGAATGCCAGCGATCCCAGACGACGGCACTCGCTTCGACCGGTCTGGACGACACTCTGCTAGATACACTGAACGACGACGCGTTGATCCAGGAAGTCTTTAACACTGGCTTCGTGGCTGGAGAATCATCCGTCTCCAACATCTTGATCAGCTTGTCCGACACCACAAGAGAGCAGCTTCTAACGCCTCTACGTCAAGCCCCGCAGTCGTACTTGGGCTCCACGGTGGCCCCGTTCCCCGTCGACAGCTTCGCGAGTTCGTCATTCTACGACACCGTCTCTAATGTGTTCTCCGTAATCTTCGTGCTGGCGTATCTGTTCACGATCTCGCGAATTCTAGTCGTGTTTATCCAGGAGAAGGAACTTCGGCTGCGTGAGTTCATGAAGATTCTCGGAGTGACGGAGAAGACGATCACTATCACCTGGTACATTACGTACACCTTCGTGCTCTTCATCGGCGCCGTCGTCCAAGCCCTTGCCGGTCTTGCTGGACTGTTCGCGAACAGCTCCGTGATCCTGACATTCCTGTTCTTCTTCCTCTTTGGTATGACTGTGCTATCACTTGCGTATCTCGTTAGCACGCTCTTCAACAAGGCGCGCATCGGATCCTTCGTCGGTATGTTGGTCTTCTTCTTCATGCATGTAATCTCTCAAGGTTTTTCGGACGGAACGTCTGAATCGACCAAGATGATCGGCTGTATCTTCTCGCCGGTGGGTCTTGCTCAAGGTGTTACAGTGCTCGCCGATGCCGAAACAACCGGTGCAGGCGTCACGTTCTCGAACGTGAGTGAACTAAGCCACAACTTCCGCTTCAGTACGGCGCTCTACATGTTTGCTTTCGACACGGTCCTCTACACGCTCATCGGTCTGTACTTCGACAAGGTGATGCCGAAGGAGTATGGTACATCGCTCAAGTGGTATTTCCCCGTGTCACCGTCGTACTGGAGAGGCCGTCGCCAGCGCGCTACTGCTACCACCACACAGGGACCTCTGCTCGAGAACGTCTCGTTGAACATGAATCCAAACATCGAACCGGTGAACGCTGAGCTTCGAGAGCAAGAGAACAATGGAGAGGCTCTGACTGTGCAGAGGTTGAAGAAGGTTTTCCAAGTACCGGGTGGTGAGAAGGTGGCCGTAAAGGGACTGGACTTGACGATGTACAAGGACCAGATCACCTGTCTGCTGGGCCACAACGGTGCCGGTAAGACCACTTTGATTTCCATGCTCACGGGTATGGCTGCTCCGTCCAGTGGTAACGCCACATACCGCGGCTTGTCGATCACCGAGGATATGGATGAACTGCGTCAGTCACTCGGTATCTGTTTCCAACACGATGTCCTGTTCCCCGACCTGTCTGTCGAAGAGCATCTACTATTCTTCGGACAGATCAAGGGTTATGCTAACGAAGAGCTGCACGCTGTCGCCGAGAAGCAGATCCGTGAGGTTGGCTTGACCGAGAAGCGCAACTCAAGACCCAACGATCTGTCGGGTGGTATGAAGCGTAAGCTGTCGGTGGCTGTTTCACTGCTGGGTGACAGCTCGCTGGTGTTCCTCGATGAACCAACTTCCGGTATGGACCCCTACAGTCGTCGCAGCACGTGGGAGATTCTATTGAACAACCGCAACAACCGAGTGATGGTATTGACGACGCACTTTATGGATGAAGCCGACATCTTGGGTGATCGGATTGCTATCATGGCTGAAGGTGAGCTACGTTGCTGCGGTTCATCGTTGTTCCTAAAGAACCGCTTCGGTGCGGGTTACAACTTGACGCTAGTGAAAGACGACGCCAAGTGTGATGACAAGGCTGTGTCTGCGTTTGTCACTTCATTCGTCCCGTCCGCACAACTGCTCAGCAACGTCGGCAGCGAGATCGCGTTCCAGCTGCCTCTGCACAGCTCGTCAAAGTTTGCCACTATGTTTGCTGAGATGGATCGACAGTTGCAGACACTGGGTCTATTGTCGTATGGTGTATCGGTGACTACGCTAGAAGAAGTGTTCATCAAGGTGGCCGAGTTGGGTGATGAGAACAACCAGCACACGCTAGGCAACCATGCGCGGACCAACCACTCCGAGTCCAGCGACTACCAGCCATGCGATGAGATCATCACGTCCACTCCGATGTTCAGCACTCACCTGCGCGCACTGCTGCTCAAGCGCTTCCGGTACGCCAAGCGCGACAAGAAGACGATCATCTACAGCGCTTTACTGCCAGTTTTGTTGATTGGTGCTGGTCTGGGTATTCTCAAAGGAAGCGCACTTGCCTCGGACAATCCGTCCATGGCATTGTCGACGGACGCATACTCCGGGAACGAGACGCCAACGCCGTATTTCTGCCAAGCCGGTTCCGGTACAGGAGATTGGTGCAGTGAGATGATGACTTCGGCCTACTTCTCGGGAGCTGACGCACAAACTCTCTCTGTCTCGCAACCAGCATTCGACTCGGACTCGCCCACCGTGTTTGACGTGACCTACACGAACCCGACGATCAATGCTAGCGGCGCCACCGGATACAGTGTGGCGATGGGTCAGGAGCTGTACTATCGTGGGTATGGCCACGGCGCTGATCTTGTCGAGGGGCAATATGGTGCCTACCTTGTATACGGCGACGGCGACCAAAACATGCTCGGCTACAATGTCTTCACAAACACGAGCGCGCCTCATTCGTCCGCAGTCTTCAAGGCGTTGATGGACCAAGCAGTGTATCGCTTCTTCGCAGCCAACGGCTCGAGTGATTCGGCCTCACCTGTGAATCTCAAGGTGAATAACTACCCTCTTCCGGTTACAGCCGCCACGAAGGCGTTCTCTGCATCGGGAATCGCGTTTGTGGCGTGTATGTTCATCTGCATCGCGTTCACGTTCCTGCCAGCGTCCATCGTGGTGTTCTTGGTCAAGGAGAAGCAAACGGAGCACAACTCCAAGCACCAGCAGCTCGTCTCGGGCGTGTCGTTGCCTGCTTTCTGGGTGTCCAACTACATCTGGGATCTGGCCATGTACGTCGTCCCTTGCGTGTGCGCGCTCGCCTTGATCTACGGCTTCAACGTGTCTTCCATGACCGGCCAGGACTGCAATAGCTGCACATCCGCGACATTCCCGGCTGTAATTCTCCTGTTCATTCTCTTCGGGCTCGCCATCTGTCCGTTCACGTACTGCTTGTCGTTCCTGTTCAAGGAGCACGCGGCTGCCCAAACGTACACGATCATGATCAACTTCGCTATCGGCGTAGTGCTGATGATCGTGTCGTTCATTATGAGCGTGATCGGCTCGACGTCTGACGCTGATTCGGTGCTTGTCTTCATCTGGCGTCTCTCTCCACTCTTCAATCTGGGCACGGGTTTGCTGAACCTGGTTTTGAACGACATCACGTACATTCGCTTCACCAAGGACGAGAAGACCAGTCCTTTCAGTGGCGACATCATGGGCTTCGAGTTGGCCTATTTGTTGGTGACGGCGATCATTTACATGGTCCTGGCGGTGTATCTCGACTACTCGCAAACTTTCCCCAAGGTAAAGAGCGATAACACCGACATTGGTGACCGCGACGTCGCTATCGATGAGGACGTCAAGAAGGAAGCTGATCGTGTGGCTAGCGGTGGTGCCGACGGAGATGCCGTGAAGCTTTCGGGGCTGCGTAAAGTGTACCCCGGCGGCAAAGTGGCAGTTCGTGATCTCTCGTTCGGCTTGAAGCGTGGCGAATGCTTTGGCTTCTTGGGTATCAACGGCGCCGGTAAGAGTACGACCATGAAGATGCTGACAGGCGATGTCCCTCCGAGCTGCGGTACGGCCACACTTGGCGGCTTTAATATCCTCACGGAACAGATCGAAGTGCGTCGACAGATCGGTTATTGTCCGCAGTTCGACGCCTTATTCGACTTGCTTACTGTGCGCGAGCATCTGGAGCTCTTCGGAGCCATCAAGGGCGTTCCTCAGTCTTCACTCGATCGTGTCGTCATGGAGAAGATTCAGCAGTTGAATCTTGGCGACTTCGAGCACAAGTTGGCTGGAAGTCTCAGTGGTGGCAACAAGCGCAAACTGTCGGTGGCTATCGCGATGATTGGCAGTCCAGCTATCATCTTCCTGGACGAACCGTCCACCGGCATGGACCCCGTGTCTCGTCGATTCATGTGGGACGTTATCGCCGATATCTCTACCCGTGGCAAGGCGTCAACGATCGTTCTGACGACACACAGCATGGAGGAGTGCGAGGCTCTGTGCTCGCGTGTTGGTATCATGGTTGGCGGTCGTCTTCGCTGCTACGGAAGTGTCCAGCACTTGAAGTCTCGCTTCGGGGACGGCCTGATGTTTGATGTGAAGCTTGACACCCCAACGACCGAGGAGCTCGAGTATCTGCTTCAGCATGTATTCGGTGACGGCAGCACGTACGTGATGCAGATGGAGCTTGAAAGCAAGTGTCGGGCGTTCGGTAACGTCGAGCTTGAGGAACGGATCACACCTTCGCACCCTACGGGTTACAGCCTCGCTGCTGCGATGGAGCGAGATGGATTCATCCGCGCCGAGGCCTTCTGCTCGTGGTGTGTCGAAGAAACCCGCTTCGACACTTTGAACGACTACCTCGTCAACGCGTTTGGCTCGGATGGAGTACTGGTGATGGAGCGCCAGAACGATTTCTGCCGCTTCAAGGTCCGCGGATCGGACAACAGGGTGAAGCTGTCGAAGATGTTTGCGCTGGTAGAGAACGTCAAGAGCGACATGCACATCCGCGAGTACAGCGTCTCACAGACAACACTGGAGCAAATCTTCAACTCGTTCGCCAGTCAGCAAGAAGAGGAGAAGGGTGTCGCTCGTGGAGTCTTCCAGGCGTAAAGGTGTAGCTCTACACGAAAACATAATTGATAATACACAAGTATGAATAACACCGCTGATTTATGATGAAATAAGCAGCTTACTTCGCCTTCGTGCTTGTCTTATTGCAGTGAACAAGTCTCTGTTGTCATTGATTCTTCACCCTCGATCGCTTCCATCGTCTGAATGGCTTGTATAGCGTGTTGCTGCACCTTTGGGTCATCAGGAAAACGTAGTCGCGCTTTCTCGCACACTGGTAGTGCGCCAGTGTCCAAACACGCGGTCTTCATCTCCTCTTTAATAGTAAAAGCACAGTGCTGCACGTTAGGAACAAAAAGGAAGGAATTTTGCAGCATCGATACTCACCACTTTTTCCACTGATGATGGCAATGAACCAACAGCCAGCCGCTTGGACTAGAGCCGTCGAGCTAAAGCGCTTCATGCTTTCGACCACGATTTCCAGCCCACCTTTTGAGACGATCTCCAGCATACTAGCGTCTGACGTACATTGAATAGTGTTAGTCCCTTAAAGTAGAAGCACTCGCTGCCCATTAGTACCTTGGCGCAAGCTGAGATTTGCGAGCGCGAGACAGCTCAAGCCTTGCACTTGCTCGTTAAGAGGGAACCTCTCCATCGCTGAGAGCACGAGGCGGCGACTTTCTGGGTTAACGCGCACCACAGATTCGTCTGACCAGGACAAAGAATGAAGAGTTAGTCTCTGAGGAATGCAGCACAAGATTTTCAGATTATAATCGACGCACCTGCGATCTTCGGGTGAGCAAGTACAGAAAGCCCCGCCATATTCGCAGGAACGTCGTCAGGAAGCGCCACCATCGCGTCAATGAGCGAATCAATACCGCCGCTAGACGTGATGACTGCGACGTGGTCGTCAGCTTGATTAGCGTATTCAGCCAGACACAGCAGACCGTCCCTTTGAAGCGCGAGCGAGTCAGAAAACTGCTTCATTTGGTCAATTACCATATGCACCATATCTCGCGAGCTCTTCTCAATTTTGTGATCCTCAAGGTCATGACCTGCTGCGTGATCATCTGCATCCTCATGGGTCAAAATTGTAGGCAACTCGGCCGACGCCTTTTCCGCCTCTGAGTCTGTTACACTGCGAATCAATCCTTTCAAAGCTCGCACGCCATGCGACTGAATCCGAACGTCGGTCGGGAACTTCTTCATGATACCCAATACAGCACTACCATCGCCCACATCCCGCCCCACCGCTCGTCGCATTATTCCAGCCGGGTCGGTGGCGACGGTATTAGCAGTTAGCTTCTCACTTGTCTGCGAGGGCGCAGTCTTCGTATCAACTTTAACAGCGTCTTGCACCGGTTTCTCTACTGGTTTTATCTCTTGGTTTTCATCTTTTTCCTCTTCCTCTTCAACGTCTGCATCTAATGGAGGAAGTGCTTCAACGACAGCTTGGATGACGCTCTGCGTGGCCTCCACCGTCGACATTCGGTTGCTCATGTGGTCGTGGCAGATACTCAGCAGCTCCCGCGTCACTTTTGTATACTTAACAAGTGCACATACGAAGGTAAAGGCGCGCAGTGGATCATCTAGCAGCATCGCAGCCAGTTTGCGCTCCAAAACCTCTTGTGGAAGTCGATCCAATTGGTGGAAAGAGAGCCCACCCGCAGGAGGCGCCAGACCCGCGGGTAGCTGTCGCAACAGACACGCCATCGACAGTGATAGTGGCAAGAACGATGCGTCTTCAGGACGTTCATTCTTGATCTTGGCCTGCTGCAACAGCAGAAGCATGTGCACCTTCGTGTCCAGCATGTGTGTGTGTGTCTCTTTATCCTGAAGTTGAAGTAGCCTCTTCAATTGGCTGAAATAGGAACACAAGATGCTGTGATTGGTGGATATTTTGCCGATCTGGAGTGATGGTCATCCGACAAATTTATTGTTACATGGCGAAACGGAAGCAAGCTTGGCGCGACAAGTACGCGCGGTCCTTGGGTCTGCAGGCCTCAGAGCGCGACGAGGCGGATGAGGTGATCGTGGTCGCGTGCCGCTTCTGCGTTGCCTTCGGGCGAGAGCCGCCGCCTGAGAATACGCCCCGTGTGGGTCAAAGGAAGTCGCGGAAGCGCTCGACCAACGTAGCCAAGTGGGCAAAACCATTCCGACCGGATAACATCCGGTCGCACCTCGTGAAGCAACACACGCGCAAGTGGGGAGAATACAGCGAGTTGTTGCGGCAACTGAACAACCCGGAGGAACGCGTAGGTGCTCAGCGACAACTCAACGCATTTTTCGACCAGGAAGAGGCTCCAGTGCAAGTGGTTCCAGTGCAAGCGGCTGAAGTGCCGGGTAGTGACGAGCCGACTGAACGGTTGGTTAGGAGAAAGAGGCGCAGACATGGACAAGTTGAAGCGTCTGAAGTTGCTCCGGCTGAATTCATTGCTACTGCAACTGACCATCAGATGCCTGTTGCTATTGCCCAGCCTACAACTCGTTTGGCTAATAGCGACTACAATGAAGATACTAGAGGCGTAGAAGCTACTGGTGGGGAACAGCCAATACTACTAGAAGAGATCATGACTCCTGAGATAGTGGAGACGCTGGTGGATGGATTGTACGTTGAAGACCATGACGATGGCAGAGCTGGAACCAAAGATTTGGAAATGATGAAACGAGTGCTGCAGGATCAGAATGATACGGTGAGAAACCAGCAGATACAGACGATGAGCAACCGAACGGAGAAGTTTGTGATCAACGTGATGAACAAGGAAGAGCTGGCTAGTGTCCAGCGCCTAATTGGCATTGGACTCACGTTTACTCAGACGGTGAAGACTCTCACGTCTTCTAAGCTCAGAATCTCTGCAACTACTGTGCACAGCTACGCACGAATCTCCACGGCTGTTTCATTGCAGATGCTTAGCACTGTCATGCGACGAAGCTGGATCTGTTCGATAGCCTTACACGTTCTTCGCTGCCCAAAGGACACATCGTGCGGTGGCGGTGAGCGAAATCCAGTCTTGCAACTTCGTGTGCATCTCCCATGGTCTCGTGGGACTGATGTGGCTGATTTGCATGTGATGGCACTACCCTTGCCGAATTTTGAGAGATCCCCGGAACAGGTACTTGCCTTTATCGAGCAAGTCTTAAATATTTTGGACCCGGAGTGGAGATCCAAACTACTTGGCGGCTGTGTGAATGGAGCCGCAAACGAAATGGGTACGCATTCCTCGCTACTACTACAGAACATCATGCAGCAAGCGACAAGCTCGTCCCTGTACCGTATACGGCGTCCAGCGCAGGTTATTGACGCGTACCTGCGCAGTGCGTTGCTAGGTCTTAGTGAGGGAAGGTACCAGGAATTAATGGCGAGTGATATCCTAGAGAACGGAAGTTTTCCCCAAGAGCTCGCGAGGCTTGCTGTATTTTTGCGCGGATATGAACCGTGGACCCGTGTTCATGGTCGGTGCCCACAATTCGATGAAGAGTGCCCGTGGTCGACCATGAATGCGTTGGTATGGATATTGGCACGCCGGCACCACTTACAAGGCGTTTTTGAAGGTCACCCTTACGCACAACTGCCGTCGCCGAGTTTTTGGTTATTCGCTTCGGTTCTTGTCGACATCCTGTCGGAGTTTAAAGAAGCAGTCAGCAATCTGGAGAGGTTTCCATTGCCGTCCCGTGCCGAGTCTGAGCGTATTTTAGAGCTTTGTGTGAATGAATTCGCTAAGAAGTCCAGAATTTCTCGCAACAATGGCAACGGAACCGTACTAGACCATGGAGTTTGCTTGGAAGGAGACATGTTTCGTGTCGGACAGTTTTGCTGGTCGCGAAGATCGGGATTGATTCCCTACTTGCGCTCATTAAACCTGTCAATGCGTCGATTATACGATGGACTACCCGCCAGTGATAAGCACAACGTTGAGTGGATAGTAGCGGGGTTTATTTTGACTTGCCTCGGTTCTGTGGTAGGAATCTCAGAGTCCAACCTGCTCGAGGCCTCCAGTTCTACGGTGTCGAATGGCACGATTGGCTCAAAGACCGTAATGAATGACCCGCCTCCTACGCTACCGTTGGATTTCGTAGCCATTGAACGGATGGCCGCAGTAGATCTGATTGAGCGCTACAGCGACCGACTGGAACAAGCCTATGATCTCGCTTTTTTGGACAACATTAGTGGGGATATTGAGTGGCTAAAAGCCAGGATAGCCGATAACCCTTCGCTGCGTTTCGAGCTTGAGCATGCTCAGAGTAAATCTTTCCGGACCGCCTGGGATTGTGTTCCAGATCTAAACGAGTTGCGAGTATTTGCTGCAGGCTTGTCAACTGCACTCCCTCGGACTGATAGTGGATCAAGTATCGGTCTCGACGATGAGGCTATCAATGCAGTGGCAATCGCACTGCAGCAACGCACTGAAGATCAATACCGTGTGAATCTTGGTGACTTCTCCGTTGAAGCGCGCCTCCACATGGAGCAAGCCCACACTCTGAAGGAACTGTTCTCGGAGCAGTAAGTAACGTTGAGTAGTTTCCTGGAGCGTAGGTATTGCTTTCGTTTTTGGAGAAAAAAAAAGAAACAGAATCACTCGAAACACAAAATTTTATCTTTATAAACAGGGCTTAGGAGATAAATGTCTATTTTTCAAATCACGCCTCTGGCTTTTTCCAGGTCACACTCACCAAGAAGCACGCAATTTCCTATCCGCATGTTCATGCAGATTGCCGCGCCGGAGTACGGCAGTGTGCACGCGTCTGGCGGATCGATGGCGTCCGCCCACTGGAGCGCTGACGACCAGGCATTGCTGGACATTCTGCTCATGACGGAGCCCGACGGACTCAAAGACGCGGACATGCAGGACGCTTTTGAGCCTTTAGCAGCTCCACAGACACCACCGCAGACAAAGCAGGAAGTGTTGCCGGCTTCTCCCGTTGTGGTCCAAGCCAAGAAAACGACAGCCAAAGACTCGCCCAAGGGCAAACTCTCAGCCATGGAGCGCCGCGCCAGACACCGCGAGGTGGTCAAGCGCGCCTACCACCGCAACAAGGTCGGACGATGGTGTGATTGGAGGAAATTGTGACACAGGTTGGCACTGACATGTGATCAACTTTTGACATTTCACTACAGGCGGCGCTCAACAGCTTGAGGGACACAGTAAAGGAGCTTGAGGAGCAGCTCGAGAGGCTGTCGCTGTCTAAACAGAAGCAGGGCCAAAACCCCACCGTCAAAAGCAAGGCTACTGACGAAATCCAGCGACGATATGCCCTGCTGACAAATGAGCAGGAGGAACTGGGCAACGAGGCAGCCCGACTACGACTGCTGCTCAACTACAGACAACAATTCGCCACCAATATGGTGGCTCTTGCCCAGCGAGCAGCCTCCATCTCGTCGGACGACTCGGACCACTCAGACACAGATTCAGACACAGCCACAGCGTCCTCAACAGCCTCATTATTCGTGACGTCCCCTTCATCGTCGCCCATGTGTTTCGATGCAGACTCGCCGCTGGCGATACACGGGAACGGGTGCGACGTATCGCCGCTGAACACTACACAGAAGACCAAGACGCCGTTCTACAACGAGCCACGTCCAACACTCGTGGGCCCGACCATTACAGGGAAGACGCCGTTGGCAGTGGCAATGCGGAAGCAGCTGGGCTACAAGCCGTTGAGCTTCAGCGAGTCGTCGACACTCGTGAACGAGATGTACCGCTGCATTCTGTCGTTCTCGTTGAATGGTAAGGCCATCAGTACAGGAGCCAGCATAATGGGCTGGGAAGACAAGCGGTTGCTGGATGGAACGAGCCTCAAGTTCTCGTTACGCAAGCAATTCCCTGGACAGAATGCGCTGCAATTAATGGCCAGTACCTGGCAGTGTTTCTCGGACCCGGAGTGCACAGAGACCAAGTTCCGCGGCCTCATGACGCTGCGCATCCTGCAGCGCGTGAACGATGACACGATCGTGGCTATGCGTGAGTCCAGGAGCGAGGATGGCACAAAGCTTTACCGTTGCGTGTATTTATTGTTCCGCGTGCGAACTCGGAAGGGTTTCCTCATTTGTGTGCAGTCGGTGGCACCCGAACGCCTCACTGACCCGGTGTTGAGCTCCATTAGCCGAGATGGCAAGCCCGTTCAGTGGACGGGGTTGTCAGGCTGGTTCGTCTTTGAGCCTACCGTTGATGGGGAGGGAGCACAGGTCGAGTACGGTGGCTGTATGGACTATGGTGACCACGAGTCGATCGCCACACTGGCCATGAACACGCTGTCCATTGTATTCAAGTGGGAAAGCATGATGGTCGGCCCCATCTTCACCCTGCCACCGTCATGGTAATCAGCAGGCTGCTTCATTTAACTTAGCCCAGCCCAGATCAACACAGCGTAACAGAAGGCGACGTGAGTGTACAGTCAAGTCAAGTGTGATTGCAATGCTGATGCTGATCAGAAGTTGCGAGGTTTGTGCTGGATTCCATGTGTATTATTTGCTATATAATCAATTGACCCCACCCGCCTGCGTGTCGTACGTGCTCAGCACGGGGGTGAGGTGTGGCCTGCAAACAAATCCCAGTGTGTCCAGTGTTTACTACTGTGATGATTCACAGGTCGTGAGTAAACAAGCGACAATGCTCAGTCGTAACGTGAGTTACTGCTGGAGCCTGGACGTCGAGCGATGCCCAGCGACGTTAGAATGACGTCGGTGGCAGCAGCTTGACTTGCCAGGAGACGTTTGACCTCCTCAAGCTCCTTGGCCGCAGACTGTTCGACGGCCACTAACCGCTCCTCGAAGGCCTGCGTAGCTGTTGCAAATCGCTCAGCCACACGCACAGCTTCCTGCTGCGCTTGCTCTCGGAGTGCCAGTTCCCGTCGCTGAGCGTCAATGATGGAGATCAGTGTCGCTCGCTCACTGCAAAGGTCAACACATAAATGTCAACCGTTTGTTCCTATCGACCTGGCAGCTAAAATCGAACGTACCTTTCCCACGCTTCCTCGTCCTTAGTCGATGTAGCAGCAGCACCAGTCGCAGGGGGAGATTTGATGGATCCTCGTGGAGTCTGAGTCTTCGTCTTGCGTTTGCCTCCTTTATTGTTCGACTGCTTTGCTGAGCGTTCATCTACTTCTGGCGACTCGATGGTGCTTTGTCGTGGTTTCTACCAAAATCTACAATGTCAGCAGCACTAAACCAAACAAACTTCTGTCACCATCTTACCCAGTTCGTCGAGCTGAGTGTAAACGGCTCCACTGTTGTAACCTTAGTGAAATCCTTAACCTGCTGCACTCCGTTTAGTCTGCACTGAATACAAAATGCATTAGCCAGGTTCATAGTACAGGTTAATAATTGGACGCACTTATGCAGTGCTTCTTGAGCCTGTTCCCGAGCTTTCTCCTGTCGAGCTAAGTACGCGTGAATCGACGTCTCCTGTGACTCGGTGGGGTGCAGTAGCGCCGCCTCCGCCTCCACAGCGGTAACTGGAGTCACTTGCGCATCCTCATCATCCGTCCGCATCGACCGTGAATTAATCTAAAAAGTCCAGAACGGTTAAAGTATCTCTATAACGCCTATTAGAGCTAGCAAATGTACTCTAACCTTGGGTGAAAACGTGCACTCGTGCTCCTGCTTCGCTCGAAGTTCGTGCGACCTGCTCACCAGCTACAAAACGCCCAACAGTCAACTACTCCATCCGAAACTGCTGTTGCCATTTGCATTGCCGTCACCTTGCGCTGGCCGTGCTGCTTCCAGGCCAATTGCTTATCGTAGATTGAAGTGTCGGTTGGAGGCGACATATTAGCAGTTGGCATGTTACAGTGTCTCTCTATTACGGTCCGACCATTAGTACACAAACTGTACACATCATTGATACGCAGGATAAAGACAGCATAAGCGAATTCGCTTCGCTCTGCTAATGCCAATCCGCCTACCGCCGCTCGTGCCGCCCCCAGCACCACTAGATGCGCACTCTAGCTCGATGAACGCATCTCCCGCTTCTCCCGCTTCTCCTGCCAAGACGACGCTCGAGCTGGTCACGAGGCCCAAGAAGCCGCCTGTTAAGCAGCGCGTGACGCTCGACGACGTGGAGCGCCGAATCGTGGAGCTAACGCCCGATCTGCCGACAGACACGAAGCGCCGCATGGCCAAGGCCGAGTTCAAGCGGCTCAAACACTGCGAAATAGTGCGCCAGTCGCGTATGCGGAAGAAGGTGAGTGCTGGAGTATTATTTTGTGTTATCTTGTGTTGTGCGTTTCTTATACTGTATATGACAACATAATTTCTGGGTCGCAGAATGAGCGCAAAGGCCTGCGCCAAGTGAACGACGAGCTCGAGAAGGAACTCAACAGCATGTTGGCAACCTACAGGAAAGAGCACGACTGGATGCAGCTCGATGAGCGCAGTCTACGAGACGTTCTGTTCAAGAAGTTCGTGCACTCCATCTACGAAGTGCGTGGACTCCGGAGAGAGAACTCGGAGCTCAAAGACCAGTTCCTCATCTACGATGCACTGGGCGAGCAGTTACAGCGACTTCAGGGCGATTTCCAGATCCCCAGACAGCTCGGCACACGGACGTCCATCGGCACGATCCACTTCCAGGAGCTGACGGTTGCAGAAGCCAGAGATATTATGATCGACTCCCACAGACATGCAACATCTTTCTTTGAGACTATGAAGAAAGTCGAGACTGGAGAGGAGGAGAAGACCATGGGGTGGACTCAACACCAGCGTATCACGTCAGACGGACGAGTACAGTTTAACTTCACAAAGAGAATCGACACGATCGGTACGGAGGAATTGGTGCACAAGAGCTGGGAAATGTATTGCGACTTCGGACTCTATCACGGCATCTACTCGTCGGTGCAGAAGCTCGAGATCTTGCAGAAAATCAATGACAACACGCTCTTAATTCGACGAGATCTACAGGAGGGAAGCTCAGCACCGATCTTCCGCACAGTCTTCCTGTTATTTCGTATCCGATTGCCAAATGGCTACCTCATTTGCTTCCGGTCTCACAACCCTGCAGTGTGCGTCGAGGATGATGATGACCCGAATGTGCAGTGGATGGAGATGTTTTACTGGCTCATGATCACGGACCCACCAGTTGAGGAGACAGATCACGGGATTGTCGGTCCACCGCGACCACCTCTACGGGGCTGCGACGTAACTTTTGGTGGCAATCTGCTCAACAGTCGAAGCGCCAAACATGCCACGATTTGGAAGTACCAGATCGCTATGGCGCTGTTGAGATGGGAGAGCAACGCTGCAGCGCCACTATTCGCGCTGTTTGGCTAGTTTATATGCTGGCGTGTACTCCATATTTAACCGCAAGTGCAGCAAAGTACGTGAATCAATCCAACGACTCGATGTCAGCATCTTCCAGGAACGCGAGCTTACTTGAGGAGCCTGTTGAATCACCTACAAAAAACAGGGTAAGGCAAGTGTCATTATCATACTTTGAAGTTTAAGACTACAAACTGGAATCGTACCTGTGGAGCGTTTGCGAAGCACGTGGACAGGAGGAGCTCCTTTATTGTCGTCGTTGAAGACCAAAGCATTTCGTGCGTTCCTGTTCGCGTCTTGCATGCTGAACGCGACAGCTCCTTGGGTTTCGACACTCGGTTTTATCTTCTCCGCAGCAGCATTCACGCCACGAATTCGAGAGACGATAGAAGCTGCTTGAGCTGGCTGATCAGACGTTTCCTCCTGAGGTTTACTATCCTGTTGCTGAAGATTTACAGGGCTGACGTTGTCTGCGTCCGCCGTATTATCTTGATCTGCCTTGGTTAGGTCGTCGAGATGTCTATTGCTGAGCCAGGCCCCCCTTCCCAGTGCACCCGGTGCCTTCGTATTGACATTGCGAAAGCTGGCCTTCCAGTCAAGCGGATCACTAGGCATAAGAATCTGCAGCAGCGGGGAGAAGGCCGTGTAGCAGTCTTTGTCAGTGACCAGCGCGTCAAACATCCTGTCCACATTCTTTGGCAGTTCATCGGCCTTAATCTCGTTGGTGTTATCTCGTGCTGAGTCGTCATTTTCAACATGAATCGCCTTGACACTGTCGAGTCGAGACGGTATCGGGTCTACTGGAGATTTTGCTAATGATCCGGCACTCAAGAGGACACTACCACTACGCACTCGTGACGACAACCGCGCCGCCACACTTGCTGCTCGAACTCCGATACACTTCTTGTATCGTAGTCGCAGCTCGGCCACAATCTTCAGCAGTGCAGCTCCCCAGTGTTCCTCCATGTCCATTTTGGAGCAAGCGACAAGGTTTTTCTTCTTGAGAAGTTTATAGGCGTCTTCGCAAATCCGCAGCCCCAAGTGCAAGAATTTGTGCTGATCCATGACTTCAACGAGAGCTTCAGAGCTCAACGAGAGCAGGTCACAGGCGCGTACGCTTTGAACAGTATAGGCACTGATTGCGCTCCCGAGAAGACCGCGTTCACCGAAGAAATCGCCTCGATGGAGACCAATGGGATGTTTAAGGGCAGTTAAAGACCGACTGTGCAGTTGAACGTGACCCCGCAGCACAAAGTACATCGCTCGCGCTATGCTACCTTCGACAACGATGCACTCGTCCGACGGGTATCCTTCAAAGTGCAAGTGTTCTACTAGGCTGTGTCTGACCAATTCCAGTTCATCGGATCCCTCCCAACACATCGGCGTGACCACCTTCTTGATGAACCAGTCTACCGGTTCTTTGGACACATGAAGGACACAAGCTGTACGGATGGATCGCGGCATTTCTCCCAGTATTTCTTCGTAGTTGACTCCAGCATGTGACGACCATAACGAAGTCATGAAGGCGTGTGCTCGAGCCTTCAGTCGATCGCTAACACGCAAACGATCCAGATAAATTTCGATCGCGATGTGGTTTTTACGGAAATCCACTTCGAGCCCAATGTACGAGATGAAGAGACTTGCGAGCTCTCCAAGCACGATCGACATGGTAATGAAGCCGACGAACGAGACGGCGATGTGAAAGGCGTACAATGTGGCGGTATCTGGTGCGAGATTTCGAGCCTTTTTGACGAATGTGGTGGTGGCGAAGAAGAGGCCACGTAAGAAGCGGAGAGCTAGTTGAGAAGGAGAAGGATCCTCTGGGTTTGTGATGATAAGCTCTTGAGAAGGCAGCCAGGCATCCCATTCTGTGCCAAAACCTACTTCTGTAGCCACGGCTAAGTAGGCACAAGCAGCCCAGTAAATCATGAGCAGATACAGCAGACAGATGTACCAGAAACGCGTGATCTCGTACGTGACGCTGCGTCGATTGAGCTCGTCCAGATAACTCACGACATTGAAAATCTTAAGACAGCGAAGTAGTTTCAACCACGAGCGACAGTGGAAATCCGATAGAAAACGGTAGAATGGGATGGCAGCGATGGTGTCCCACAGCATGCGCTCCTTCTTGTACGTGGCTCGTAAATCCTGCTCGTACAGCTCCATGGATGCTGGAGATTCTCGGACGTGCCAACTGAACCAGACATCTAGAATGAAGACGAGCTCGCACAGCAGTCCGAAGGCTCTAGTTATGATAGCCATTGGAGTGACGCGGTCTAGATCGTCCATAGCCACTTGATACGGAATCAAGATCGAGACGTACACAATGCAAACGACCATGAATCGAAGCCATGTTAGATGGAAGCTGCTCTGCACTTCGGTGCCCTCCACAAGACAATGGATTGGTGTTATAACGAACCGATTTAACAAACCGCGAACGACTCGACTGGTATCCGCGACGAAGCTGATATTTCCTCTTTCTCCAGACTGTAAACGGACGTGCTGAAGTTCATCTTTAATACGTTCGGCTCGTTCGTTGATGATATCTGCTCGAGACAGCATTAACCCAGTGGTAGCATCCGTTCCTCGACGTTGTTCCTCTCGTGAAAGTTGCAAGAGTCTGGTTTGTTCGCGATGAATATTCACGATTCTCATGACTTTCTCCTTCCATTCTGGATATCGATCAAACACGAGCTCCAAGGATTCCCGCGAAAGTTTGTAAAGAATACAGGACGTCTGGGCTTGGATGTAGGCATTTTGTCTGCCATTGGTGAAGAGACCGTTCTCTCCAAAGTAACTACCAGCCGAGATCTCATTCACTTTCTTCAAGTGCTCAGTAGTAGTACCACTTCTTTGAATTGCAGCTCTAGAATTTTGACGAACTCCAAGACGCCACAACTTTGTCGGTGCGCCATTTTTCACCTTTTCAGACCCTTTTTTCTCGATTGTCACATTTGCATTTGTGGTGGTATTAATCACCTCCAAAGGTAAAAGAACGTCTAATACTCCGGTGAATACGAAATACATATCGCTGTTCTTTTCTCCAAGTTTACAGATAAACTCTCCACGAGATACAAGAACCTGAGTGAATTGAGAAACTAACATCCGAGTGACAGATCCCTCCATGCCACTCAGAAATTCCACTTTTTCAATCATACGCTTCAAATGAACGAGACGGATGTCCGTAAGTAGCGAAGGAGGGAGACAATGGACGAGAATGTGCTCCTGTGTGATCGTATGGAACCGTTTGAACAAGAAAAACGTCTTCAGTCGTTCTTGAAGAGCTTCGGGAAGCTGGAAATGATTGAGCATTTGTCGGACAGCGCCCATTTCGGCGTTAAATTCTCTGGTTTCCGAGGTCGTGAGCTCGATAATATCCGTAAAATTACCGATCACGTAAGCAAAGAGGAAAAAACCTGTCGTCATGGTGATCGCACTGAAGATACACTGAGATGTGGTTTTCGGGAACTCCGGTTCACTTGACGCTGACATGAGTCCGAAAGACCAGTAGAGTGAAGCCATATACTGTAGAATATGTGGAGCGTGTTCCAAATGTTGGTGTGGCAGCCAATGGTTCTCTCCAAACGCTGTCTTCTTCGTAGCTGGGAGTAAAGTACTCGTAAAATTGGGTACAGCCACTCTGGAAGCAAAGTTGAACCAAATGCAGCCGAAAACGTGAGAAAGCATGAACGTATAGTAGAGCAACTTGAATAAACGTAGCTCCGTAGTACGCTTAAGGTATCGTGTCTCTAATGCGTGCAGCTGTCTTGGAACTTTGAATAATCGCAATAATTTGTTAACATTGAGTAAATCCCATCGCTCATGAGGAGGGACCGTCCAGTTGACGAGATAAAGAGGTAGAAGCGCCACAATATCCAACGCGAAAGTTCCTGACCTAACGTACAAACGCTTAATACGTTCATAGTTCATCATTTTGTTGCCGTACTCGTAAAATCCGAGACGTGATCGAATGAAAATGTCCAATACGAAGGAACACTCCATAAAGACCATAATCATATCTGCCTTTTTATTCGCTCCTTCCAATGGAAAACAAGCCTGGAACATGACAAGTATCCACTGCGCAGTCATCACGACAAAAACCCACGTCTCCCACGCCAGGATAAACCTGGAGTCCGGGTCGTATGCTGTCTGATGATGCTTTAACGACCCAAATACAGCATTTCGGATCCTCATAACTGTGGACTGGCGCCGTAATCGTCGCTGTGTTCCCTTATTTACAGCAGATTTCGCCAACTTGTTATTGAGTACTCTTTGTTCAAGAGTGAGGAGCTCCGTCTTTAAAGGAGAAAAAATTATTTCCATAGCGTGAAGTTGGTCTCTTGATACGAACAGGAGAATGCACCCACTGTTCGCACTCACATGCTCCGTATACCCTTCGCCACGCTCTTGTTGCGTTAGTGCCGCAGTGCCAAAGAAACCGCCTCGAGGCACTTCTCGTGGTGGTCTCCCCGCTGTAATGACACACACTTCCCCTTCTAATAAGAAGAACATTCCAGTAACGTAGTCTCCGTGGCGATACACGATTTCACCCTGACCATAGAGAATAAATTTGGCGTTTTCCACCATAAATTCCTCAAGTTTATCACGTACTGGGCGAATTCCTTGAAGTAACGAGAGTGTCTGTAAAACTGGTAGACAAATGCTACGGAGGACGTCAAGTCGGATTGGTCGTGGTAGATCAGCTAACAGTTCACCAATCGCTGCTCCGCGATGCGAAGACCACCAATAGTCTAGAAACGATTTAACGCGTTGGTGAATCGCTAACGGAGCGTTTTGTCGGCGTAAAAACAGTTGAATTCGAGTACTGGTCGCAAAGAATTCCTTCTGCTCAAACGCAGAGGCAGTAAAGCGCTTCTGAACGTTGTCAACCACAATGGCAGTGATCAAGAACCCACTCAGCATTAGAATCAGCGCTGCGACCAACTGGACGTCACTTACAGGTTCGATACTTTTTCCAGGTGAAGCAAGCACTCCAACAGCATAATACAGTGAACGAGAGTACTCCATAGCGCTGATGTTGCGGAGTTCGTCTATATCGACCCGTTCGTTGAAGATTTTGCCGTCACAATTTTCCAAGTGCGTCGAATTTAGTCTCCGAAGACAGAGTTTAGTCGAAGATATCCACGCTTCTGTTCCGTTTGGGTTAAATCCCTCGATATACGAGATGGCAAAATGAATACAGGCTACGATGTGAAACATCATAATCAACAAAATACCGAGCAGGATAAGCTGTCGAGTGTTGTTAGTAGGGAAGAAATGCTCCATCTCGCTTAAATGTTGCTTGACGTGAAATATTCGTAGAAGATGTGGAAGTCGCATGATTCCATAGTGTGCCATGTGGAAGTATTCATACGGAAAAGCACACAATAGATCGAAGATTAAGAAACTTTCAAAGTATCTCGTAGCGCTCCGCATCGGGTTCATGATTTTCTCCGAGTCGATCGTAAATGACAGACTGAAATTCAAAATAATGTCGATGTAGAGGCCGATATTGAAAAACGTATCAACCACTTGAGTGAACCATGATGGTCGCTGCCACAGCGGAAAGACGATTTGAACAGGAATCATAGTCCACGAGTGGCAAAGACTCACCTGAAGCACTAACAACCACCATAAACGAACCTTGGAATGGTGATCGATGCATTTGTTTCGTAAAATATACCTCCATACTCCATGCCGCGTCTCAGCAGGAGGTGGTTGTCGGGGGTTGTTGTGGCTCCCGGTAGTCGCATATTGTGCATCTTGTGGGTCAATCTGCGTCGGAACGACAAGACTTCGCTTCTTCACGGGCGTCAGGTTATCCGTTAGACTTTTCCTAGTTGAATTTCTTGCACTCAGTTCTCCATTCATGGTCAGTACCCTCGTTAGGGTGTTTGTTAGAGCTGACGTCCCTGCTGCGATTCCAGCCGAAATCGATGAACTACGTCCATTTATCTTGGTATTGTGAGGGACCCTGGGCGAGATGACCGTGTTAAGAACGTAGTTGCTAGTGCCTTGTATGTGGTTCAAGGTCGATTCGACATGCGACGCAATCAATGCAGCACATTCTGGGTACCCGTCGAGAACTCTATCACAATGGAATCTGGTCAGTTTGTACAGAATTGAGTACGTAGTTGACATGACAGCTGCAGTTCTTTTAATTGAGGAAAAGACCGAGAGCTCTCCAAAACAAGCGCCTTTACGAATCTCACGCACAGTCACGGACTTGATGATGACTGCCAGAACTCCCGAATGAACGATGTACATGGCATCTCCGTCGTCTTCTGCAGAGAACAGAGTAGTTTGCGCAGGTACCGCTATCATCTCCAGCAAACTCACCATTGCCACGATAAATTGGTCCGAGCAACCTTCAAAAATCGGAATCTGGGAGAAAGTTGACTTCAAAAGCTCCACCTGAATGTCGTTAGCAATCGATCGACACAATCTTTTCGCTGCTTCTCGATCATTCGACTCTGCGTCCGTGTAGTAGCGCTACAGCACACAAGAAGTTAGATATTTTTACCTATATAAATTTCACGCTTTTAAGTTTACAGACCCGAAGATACTCGATCGCTTGGGCTTGTTGGCATTCTGGAACTCTGTGGAAGGAGAGAAGATGAACGAGTTGATTGATCCGAGCCTCCACCGCTTCTGAATGGCCACTTTCGCACTTGGAAATCACAAAAATCGTTGCCACGAGAGTCGTGAACATGGAGAACCCGCACAGCGCCACCAAAGTTGTAAAGAGGAACTCGCTAGTGTGACGTGGTAGTTCTCCTTCAAAGAGCCCAGTCATGATACCGACACTCCAGAATAGTGAGCCCAAATACTGCGTGTGAAGAGGGTGGTGGCTTTCCTCTTCCGATGGCAGCCAGTGGTTCGTGTGGTGTTCATTGTAGCCAAAAATGTAGCGTATACACGCCAACACGTGTGCCATGTATACCATGGACAACAGGACCTTAAACAGCTTAAGCATGACGAAATATTTTGCGTAAAGCTCGTCCAAACTTGTCACGAACTGGTTAAGTCGCCAGCATCGCGCATACTTAAGAAGCGAGAGTCTTGCCAGTATATAAGGCTTGTTTTGCGCACAGACTTGCCACGGTATGATTGCTATCAGGTCGATTACAAAATGATACGAGCGGAAATATCGTCTCCGGGTCAATTTCTTGTCTCGGATGAGATTTCCGTCTGCGTAGTATCCAGTATTCGCTTGTACGTAGCAATCGATCAAGAACATCAATTCACACGCGACGGATATCACAAACTCAAGGTTCATTCCGCCAACTGCTTCAGGCTGGAATGCGAGAAAATAGGGAATAATAAATCCTTCGTAAAGCAGACAAAGCAGCAGAACATGTTCCCACGCCTTAATAGCAGCGCAACTTGGGTCAAACGCGCCCGTGGCGTCGTCATCCAGTAAAGTTTTGTCTCGATCCTGCAGTGATAAGGCCTCTGGGACTTGTGCGGATGATCGCCGACTAACTGACGCAGCAATCATGGATCGTGGTCGACCTTGTGATAAAACACTGTTACCTTCCACACGCCGCACAGCATACCCGCTGATCATACTCATGCTCGCTTAGTTCAACACGACACCGCTCTGCCATGCAGGATTTAAGAGTTCAGATGATCGTATGCCCTCGGTTATGTAGTCCAATACAAGCAGAGACTAAATTAATCTACAACGGTCTGTGTCGATGGGAATCTGAAACCACTTCCTAAATGGACAACGCAATGGACAACGCCCAGAGCCAAGTTCGAAATACTAACTTGTGCAGCATACTTTATTGTTCAGGACTCATATCTACGAAAAAACGGTACAAAGATTGAAAGGAAGAACCTGCATGTTGGTGAGCATGTCAGCAATGGCAAACCATTAAGGAGGTAGGTAAGGAGTTGGTCTAAACTGTTCCCTACATATTGCAGCAGTCTACCTATAATGTTTGCGTCCCTACTGAAGGTCATCGTCAATCCAGTCTTGCAAAATGGCTGATAATAACGAATTTGTAGCTCCAGTCACGTTGTATCATTGTTGTCGCCTAGAGCATATATTTTCGACGCAGTATACGAAGTCATGCGTTGTCGAACTACACGTCGAACTAATATGTTTATTTATTTTAATTGTTTTTTCTGAAATAAAGTCACATATTATTAGTCAAATAAACTTCAAGAGAAAACGAAAAAAATAATTACTTAGCTTTGATTGACTTTAATTTAAAGTCAATTAAGCTAACATATAATGTTTTTAAACAATAAATAAAATTGGGTTTTAAAAACCATTTATTCTTATTCTATTTTATTGTTCTTTGTTGACACTAGTACAATGATTACGGGATTACGGGTATTAGTCGCTTCAGAAGTTGGTTGCATTTCAAAAGTTGCCCCAAAACCGACCTTTATAGTAGACATACATGAAAAGTGTTTTCTTCGCATGTCCGATACTTATATGCCTGCCTATATACGTAAAAAACACATGTAGGCAACAACACCCTGCATGTACTACTACTGGTACAAGTCTTTCGGAACAATGCTGTCGTGCATTCGCCCCCGAATGCCACCGACGCTCGCGGCGTCACGCCGGAAGGAGCGTTGAAGTTGGTTCTCAGATATATACGGAGGCTTTCCTGATACGAATGCTTGATAGCTTTGCAAGGGTGGCTGCACATCTGGGTTTTTGGCGCTCATGCAATCGCAACATCCAGCCGTCGATTCACTCGGTTGTTCCTGTCTTTGAGCCTCAGCAGCATTAATGAAGGCCTGCTTGTGAATATAAACCCGAGACGAGAGGCGAGAAGGTCAATGGTAATAACACGTATGGAGTTCACATGGTATTAATATTCATCGATAGTCGTGAGCGCAGCCCGAAACACGGGGTCTCGAAAATTGAAACCAGATGTTGTGAATTACAAACTTCAGCCTGGCAATTAATCTCGATCTGCACCAAATGCAGAGTGTAGGTGTATCGTGCATTTGTACGACTCCCAAAGATTGAAATCTTAGAAGGCTAGTCTAAACAGAACATACACATTTTGATTAGACGAGATACAGTGAAAGTCACACTTCTCCAGCTGCATGCCGGCTACAGTTCAAGCTGCATCAGTATGGATACATCTCATTTGTATACTCGTAGTGTAAGTTTACGGCGTTGGTGGAAGCAATCTGCAACTTGAACTGACTGTGAACACCTCTACTGCGCGGACACACGACATACGCACACACCGTCAGCGCTTCCCGGTTCTGTATCCCGGTGATGCGCTACCATTAACCACGCGATCCGTAAGATCGCCCAGCAGAGCTCGAGATTAAAAAATGAGCGGATTAAACAGGGGATGCTCGATGCTTTCACGCCGACTCTATTAATCTATACCGGCCTCAAACCCGAAAACAGGTGATAGTTTCAAGGCATGTGCATCTTTGCTCACGATTTTAGCCTTTGGCAACGCAGAAAGCAGAGCAAGACTCTTGATTTATGCACTCCAGCTGCTCAAGTCTTACATGCATGGGGTGACCCAGCTGGTTTGACAAAGTGGACGAGACTTGTTTGTGCACTCTTTCCCGGTGTTCCTCAACGTCGAAGTTGCCGTGTGCTCCGTGATCGAGTTGATCTTGCTCATTTCCAATTCCGCCGCCTCGGTCGCAGGTCTCACCTCTCTTCACTTACTCGACCTACAAGCTTCGGATCAAGCTTCTTCATAATGGCCAAAGGACCTTTCCTCACGGTTGAAGACATGAAGGCATGCTTCAATCTCTTTTGCTGTATCTACGGCATTGGAACGCTTGGTATGCCGGGTAACTTCGCCCGCTCCGGTCCTGTGATCGCCGTTATTGCTATGGCGTTCATGGCGTTCGCCAACATCTATTCGTCCCTTTCAATGTCCAAGGTGATGCTGCTAGCCCCGCGATCGGTCAAGACGTTCGGTGACCTCGGCGAATGGGCAATGGGCACAACCGGCCGCTGGCTGTGCATCATCTCTCAGATGGGTTCCTGCCTCCTGATCCCGTGTGTGTTCCTCGTCCTCGGCGGTCAGTTGCTTGACGGTCTCTTCACCGACGCTTTCAGCCAGACCACTTGGATCATCCTCATGGCTCTGACGGTGCTGCCGGTCTGCCTCGTGCCGACCCTCAAGGAAGGTTCGGGCTCTGCTTTCGCTGGTTGCATGGGCACCATTATCGCCGATATTATCGCTGTGGCACTTGTCATGCACGGCATGCGTGGTCACCCCAGCGTCCCTTTCCCGGAGCTGAAATTCTCCCAGGTGGTTGGTGTCTTCGGTAACCTTACGCTCGCCTACGGTGCCGGTATCGTCATCCCCGACATCCAACGCCAGCACAGCGACCCAACCCGCATGCCCCGCGTTGTGCTGGTTACTGTCGGCTTCGTCTCTGTTCTCTTCCTTGTGCTAGCGAGTACGTCGTACTCGGCTGTCGGCTGCCAGATCTCGGGTAACCTGCTTTTCACGATCTACCCGGACAGTGAGACGGGCATGACGTCGTTGGGTTTCATGCCGGACTGGGGCATGGTGGTGCTCGCCTACCTGTTCATGCAGCTTCACCTCACGATTGCCTTTGCTGTCATCCTGAACCCGGCCTTCTACATCGCTGAGCGTGTGCTCCTAGGCATGCACAAGAAGAAGGCGGAGGACATTGAGAATGGCTTCGCTTTCGAGGAGAACGCTACCCCGGCTGAACTTGTTACGAAGACCTCGGAGGCTGGTTTCTCCCACAATTCGGGACGGCAGCAGGGCCAGCGTCGCTCAAGGATGTCGTACGTGTCGGTGGCCGACTCGGAGCGTGTGCACAAGGACAACGAGGAGGAAGAAGCTGCGGAGTATACCGGCGCGAACGTCATCAAGTACATCATTCTGCGTTGCATCATTGTCGTCATTCTGGTGGCCATGGCCATTGCCTTCAAGGACCACTTCACCGAGTTTGCCGACTTCGTTGGCGCCTCGTGCATCACCACGAACTGCATCCTGCTGCCCGTCCTCTTCTACCTCATCAAGGCGTGGGAACGTGTTCCAATTTACGAGAAGGTGGCGGCTATTATCGTTTTCGTGGTTTGCTTCATTTGCGGCTGCTACGTCACCTACACGAACGGCAAGGAGCTGTTCGATCCATCGGACAGCGAGAAAGCCTTCCCGTTCTGTCACGCGGATTTCGAGAACACCGTCTACTACAACTACACGGCCGAACACCTTTAGAGTAAGATATTCTTTCTTAGCCTGAAGGCTAAGGATTAGTATAATCAACATTGACACGTCATGTTTTTTTTTTTTAAGATTTTGCTCACGATACAATTTTACGAACCGGCCACACTGCTTGTCGCTGAAGCAAGTTGAATTGTTGTTAGAGCGTAGGTCTTGCGCTGTGAATGGTAGAATTTTTTTGTCTTTCTATTAAAAAAAATGCTTTCCAGGGCTCAATTCCAATAGCAATATAGGAAATTGCATTACAATTATGCATATAGAGGATTATTAATACCCAATTTGCGTAGATCTCGTCCAAAGCAGCGTGAATATTGCTCAACAAAGACAAAACGTCTAAGGGAATCAAGTGGATAATAGATACCTTTCATGTTAACTTCCATGTTGTAGCCCGCTTGCTTCTTGGTTTCTCAATCTGCTTCTCTCGATGTTTGAATTCTCGATGTCAGATTGTAGTTTAGAAAGCGAGCGTATAATCTATGCCACAGAGTTCGTCGCTGTACGTTACTGTAGCCAAAATGAAAAAAAATACTGGAGTAGGTTTGTCTCGTGGAACCATTAGCTTCACACAAATTTTCAGAACAAACGCACAGCAACACCGGCGAAAGGAGTCGTTTCACAGAATATCGATTTGTCGTAAATCGACCACTAGCCCTCGATTTGGCTCCGATTTATTAGGAGAGAAATGTACTGACACACAAAAAAAACTAGTTGTTACACACACAAGGATGGCCGACGTGGATGACCATCGCCGCGATATGAGGCCTTAGAGAGGCGCCATGACAACCGGAGCGCAGCTGAGGTCTGTCAGGGGACGGCGCGTAGGCCGGAGTAGGTTCCGAAACAAGAACTTACAATCTAATCCGCGCGGGATCCTTGCCCACCACGAGCGAAGCGAAGTTGGCGGTGCAAACGCCGCGCAACTGTGGAGCGTAGCGACTACATGTGAGACTCAATTAAGCCTTATTGCGACGCATTTGGAGGTCACAAGTACACTTTAGCCAAGACAAATGATTTGCTGTGTGTTTGGACAGTAAATGCATGTGTTTTGCATGTTCTGTCATTTATTAGCCCCCCCCTTTTTTATATATGACGGATGCTTTTAAGCATCATGATTTTGACAACTTTTAAAAAAAGTCGTTGCGAGGATAACAGTAAAATCAGCAACAACAAAAAAAAATAGTGTGACTATCCACAGCTTCCCGTGTCGAAGACGACATCAGTTTTTAGATTACTAGAATATCGAACACCCATCGGGATTTCTGCATCGCCTGGCGTCCAACGTAAGAAATTCTCTATCCAGCAGTAAGCGGGGGGGTCGTTTTTTTCTTGGACAATGGTTAGCCATCGAAATACGATTAACACATTTTTTTAATGTAAATATTCAAAAATATATTTGTGGCATTTTAAAATACCACGTTTTATTTTTTGCTCTTATTTCTTTTTGATATTTCGCACATATTTTATTTTTAAAATATAATATTAGAATAAAATAAGTGCGATTTTTATTTCAAAATAGCGCAATAATATTGCAAACATTTTTGAAGTTTTTGCAATGATGAGCTATATAGTTTTTGGTCCTCTGTAGTTATTCGCGCTGGTACATTCCTCGAGCTACACCTTGTTCCTCTTCTTGCTGACTGGCGAACGAGTTGAAGATCTGCTCCAGCGTCGTCTGCGAAACGCTGTACTCACGGATATGCATCTTCGTCTTGACGCCTTCAACCAGCGCGAACATTTTAGACAACTTGACTTGGCCGTTCGATCCGCGCACCTTGAAGCGACAGAAATCGTTCTGACGCTCCATGACCAGCACCCCGTTCGGTCCGAACGCAGTCGTAAGATACTCGTTCAGTGCGTCGAATCGGGTCTCTTCAACACACCACGAACAGAAGGCCACAGCCCGGATGAAGCCGTCGCGTTTCATAGCGGCCGCGAGGCTGTAGCCGGTCGGGTGCGACGCAGTCACACGATCAGCTAATTCTGGATATCCGAAAGCGCGGCACTTCCCGTCCAGTTGCTCGGGGCTCACACGCTGGTCTTGCTGTCCGAAAATGTGCTGTACCAGGTACTCGAGCTCGTCCACCGTGGGTGCATCAAGCTTGACGTCGAACACGACACCGTCGCCGAAGCGAGTTTTCAGGTGCTGGACGCTGCCCAAGCAGCGAAGTCGACCACCGACCATGATGCCAACACGAGAGCACAGAGCTTCAGACTCTTCCATGCTGTGTGTCGTCAGAACGATCGTTGACTCCTTGCCACGGGTTGAGATATCAGCGATGACGTCCCACATGAATCGACGAGACACGGGGTCCATACCGGTGGACGGTTCATCGAGGAAAATAATGGCTGGGTTACCGATCATCGCGATAGCCACCGACAGTTTGCGCTTGTTGCCGCCACTGAGACTTCCAGCCAACTTGTGCTCGAAGTCGCCGAGATTCAACTGCTGGATCTTCTCCTTAACGACACGGTCTATCGACGCCTGCGGAATGCCCTTGATAGCACCAAATAGTTCTAGATGTTCACGCACCGTGAGTAAATCGAAGAGGGCGTCAAACTGCGGACAGTACCCAATCTGGCGTCTCACTTCCAGTTGCTGCGTCAAGATGTCATAGCCGCCAAGTGTAGCCGTACCGCGGCTGGGCGCGACGTCTCCCGTTAACATCTTCATCGTCGTCGTCTTGCCGGCACCGTTGATACCCAAGAAGCCGAAGCACTCACCACGCTTCAACCCAAAGGAGAGATCGCGTACTGCCACCTTGCCACCAGGATAGACTTTGCGTAGACCAGCGAGCTTGACCGCATCACCATCGGCACCACCGCTTGCTACACGAACAGCTTCCTTCTCGACATCTTCATCAATTTCATGGTCGCCACTGAAACTCTCGTCTGTATTGACGTCTGTCACCTTTGCAAAGGTCTTGACGTAGTCAAGTCTCACTGCGATGATCATGTAGGCAATAGCCGTGAGCAGCAGGAAGATCAGCTCGAAGCCCATGATATCCGTGCTGAACGGACTGGTCTTTTCGTCCTTGCTGAAGCGAATACTGGCCGTGTCGTGCATGACCATCTGCAGCAGTCCATTACCGAGGTTGAATAGCGGAGATAGACGCCAGATGAAGATAAGCACCGAATTAATATCCGACGCCGTGCCTTCGATGACGTCCAAGACGAACGAGATAATCATCAGCACCACGCCGATGACAAAGTTGATGGCGATCGTGTACGTCTGCGCCGCCGCGTGCTCCTTGAAGACGAAAGACAAGCAGTACGTGAACGGACAAATCGCGAACCCGAAAAGGATGAAGAGCAGAATCACCGACGGGAAGGTCGCCGACGTACAGCTATCACAGTCGTTGCCCGTCAGCGCCGACACGTTGAAACCGTAGATCAATACCAGCGCCAGTACACACGGGAACAAGTACATGGCGAGGTCCCAGATGTAGTTCGATGCCCAGAAAGCAGGGAGGGAGACACCCGACACGAGCTGCTGATGCTTCGAGTTGTGCTCCGACTGCTTCTCCTTGACCAAGAACACCACAATCGATGCCGGCAAGAACGTGAATGCGATGCACGTGAACATGCAGGCCACGAACGCTAAAGCCGAGCCGAAGAACGCCTTCGTGACAGCCGTGACTGGCAACGGGTGGCTGCTCACTTTCAAATTCACGGACGAATCCGACGCTCCCGAGTCACTAGCGAAGAACCGATAAGCTGCTTGGTCCATCACAGCCTTGAAAACAGCAGATGAATGAGGTGCCGACGTGTTTACGAAGAGGTTGTAGCCGAATAAGTTCTGCGCGCTGTCACCGTACACCAAGTAGGCACCGTATTGTCCTTTCACGAGGTTGATGCCGTTCTTCCCGTATCCTCGATTGTAAAGCTGCTGGCCCATGGCCACACTGTAACCGGTTGTGCCGCTACCGTTTATGTTCGGATCCGTGTACGATACGTCGAATACCGTGGGCGAGATCGAGTCGAAAGCGGGCTCCGAAATCGTCAGTTGCTGTGCGTCAAGACCGGAGAGATATGACGGCGACATCATTGTACTGCACCATCCTTCCACTCCAGCTCCAGCCTGACAGAAGTAGGGAGTTGGGGTAGAACTTCCAGCGTAGGCATCCGTCATCAAAGCCTTGATCGGGTCATCCTTCGAGAGGCCACTGCTCTTGAGGATACCCAAGCCGAACGCGATGAGTAGGACGGGTAAGAGAGCTGTGTAAATGATGGTCTTCTTGTCGCGCTTGGCGTAGCGCAATCGTTTGAGAAGCAGTGCACGCAAATGTCGATGGAACAACGACTCCGTCGTGATAATCTCGTCGCACAGCTGGTACGAATCGGTTGTCTTGGAGTCACCGCCCTGAGTAAAGTTTCCTAGAGTGTGCTGGTTGTTTCCATCACCCAACTCTGCCACTTTGATAAAGACTTCCTCAAGCGTAGTTACCGATACACCATAGGACAGGAGACCTAGCGTACCCAACTGACGGTCCATCTCAGCGAACACGGAGGCAAACTTCGACGAGCTGTGCAGAGGCAGTTGGAATGCGATCTCGCTGCCGACATTACTCAGTAATTGCGCGTCCGGCACGAAAGAGGTCACGAAAGCCGTCACCGCGTCGTCGTTGCACTTGGCGTCGTCTTTCACCAGAGTCAGGTTGTAACCCGCGCCGAAGCGGTTCTTTAGGAACAGCGATGAACCGCAGCAACGTAGCTCACCTTCGGCCATGATAGCAATCCGATCACCCAGAATGTCGGCTTCATCCATAAAATGCGTTGTCAATACCATCACTCGGTCGTTGCGGTTGTTCAATAGAATCTCCCACGTGCTGCGACGACT
>NW_008649002.1:1034142-1042541 GCF_000247585.1 Phytophthora nicotianae INRA-310 | reverse complement strand
ATGTACCAGGTGATAGTGATCGTCTTCTCCGTCACTCCGAGAATCTTCATGAACTCACGCAGCCGAAGTTCCTTCTCCTGGATAAACACGACTAGAATCCGCGAGATCGTGAACAGATACGCCAGCACGAAGATCACGGAGAACACATCAGACACGCTGTCGTAGAATGACGAACTCGCGAAGCTGTCGACGGGGAACGGGGCCACCGTGGAGCCCAAGTACGACTGCGGGGCTTGACGTAATGGCGTGAGCAGCTGTTCTCTCGTAGCGTTCGACATGCTTGACAAGGCACTCGAGAAGGATACATTGCCAGAGGTGAAGACCGATTTAAGAACTTCTTTGATCAGCCCGTCGTCGTTCAGGACATTCAGCAACGTGGTGTCCAGCTCTGTTGAAGCTGGTGCAGTCGTTTGCGGCCGCTGGCAAACACCAGTGGTCGATTCGTTGGCTGAAAACCACCTCGGCATGCATGACACGAAGCGCGTCACAAGCGTCTCCAACGTCATGAATCCTGTCACTGTGTACCGCGAGTAGTAGTCGACGTCGATGTCAGTCTGGAAAATATCTACATCTAGAGTCGAACTGCTCGTAGACGGCACCCGACCGGTAGAATCGCCCGCTGTCGAGTTCAGACGCAGCGTGTACTCGATAGATTCAAAAGACCCGATCTTGTCGGTAGCTGGGATCGCATTAAACACGATGGCCGCGTAAATGCGCGGGTTGTCGACGCCTTTACCGTAGTCGTCACTTTTAACATACGTAGTAAGCGCGTCGTTCGTGTCAAAGAATTCGATACTCTCCTTGAACGACGGCACCGTTAGCATCTCACTTGACGAATTCATCAGATTCATACGCGGGTACCACATGTCCATCGTCTCGACAAAATACTTGCGCGTGAAGGTGTTATCAAGGGCGATGGCAATCTTGTACGGAGAAACCTTCTCAGCGCATGCTTCCGGCACGCGGTACTCCGAAGAAGTGTTGGATTCAACCAGCCCATTCGCGATCACACCCGTTGAGCACGTGGTTTGGGCCTCTCCCGATAGTTCCTCCAGACGAATGGCATCATTAATTGATTGCAATCCGAGGCTAAGGATTAACCCAGCCATTGACGTTTCATGCAGCGCGAACTTGGGTAGTTCAGCGTCCACCATTATCGGGCGACACCATTGGAATCCCTGGAACAGGTTGTAACTGGTTCCGATGGAGTCGTCGTTTGCAGATGCATCCGTGTCGCTCCATCCGGCCGGTACGTTCACGGTTGTCGTGAGTCCCTTCATAACGCCTAGCAGCAGGATGAAGATGGCTGGCACCATCACTTCGCTCGCTGAAGCGATCGGGTGGCGTATCTTGAGCAGCCAGTTTTTCCATAGCAGCGCACGGATGAATGCCCACGCCGTGCGTCGCTCGGAGAGATTGTGCTCGGAAGGCATCCCGGCCTTGTCTAACTGCGTCATTGAGCGTGGTCTGTCAAGCTTGAAGAAATCGTTGAACAAGTGCGATGGTTTTTAGTTGCTGTGGTGTGAATGAGAGCAAACAAAATGAAGAATGAGTGGAAGCTGAAGCAAACTGGCTGCTTTAGGAGGGCCATGTATTACATATCTGAGCTGGGAACATGTTAATTCGCTCCAGTCGCAGCCATTACTTTGTGCTTAATGTAGGTTTCATAAGCATAATCGCTCCGTTCACAGCGTTTACTGTTCGAGACTGGATTTTGTCACGCATTAAAACCATAATACTACGTGACCCCGCTGGCCGCATCAACAATGCAAAAACGTCATCGTGCCGAAAAGATTTGAATGGATATTCATTCTACTTGAGGGAGCTTTTTCAGTGAGCGGCTGGAAACAGGAATACTCCGCCACGAAGTGGTCTGTTCCTTTACGGTTACCTTTAGCTACAGAACATGCTAGGTTGCACAATTTCGTACACAGTGACTCCTCGTCACGCGATACGTCGTCACGGAGGCCCCAACGATCGTTGAATCTTGTTCGCCTCACAATGCGCTACATTGTGGGTCATCGCTAAAGCTAAATGCACATGTACTAAAGGATATTATAAAAAAATGCCTTTATTAAAACAGCCCTTGACTGGAGATAATCACTAATGGGGGAGAGAGGTCAGTCCAAAGTGGGAACCATACCGATGAATGGTAACTCACACAAGCAGTGATGACAAAGTCGTACATCGCAACTTTGTCATGATGTACATACATCGGTTGCCCTTCACGAATAGGGTGCAGTTCCAGCAATAATGATACCTTCGACAGTGAATTCGACTCTATTGAAGCGGCTGCGTGGGACCAACTAGCGAGAGCTGTGATATCATGTATTATATTTTCTAGAACAATTTATTAATATAACATTAGTTTTTCGTCAGAAATATCAGCAGATTTTATAAACTAGCCCAATTGGATATTTATTTTAGTGGGTGCTTAATTTCCAGTAAGAAAAAGCATGTTTTTATCCGGCAAAATCCAAATATTAGTGAAGGGTCCATACAAACAGCGTGGGAAATAAAAGAGTGACTACCGAGGGCATCGATACTTGTGTAACACTAATAAACTATTCAAATGCTACAGTACAGTGCACGACGAAACTGTATACACACTCGAAATTGTCGATTACTCTGCTAGTACTGGGAACTTCACATCAAACTGAATCTGTGGAACTTTGCGCAAAGAGTTTATTTGAATTTAAATTATAAGTTTTTTTTGCGTCTAGTTATCGTTGACGAAATTGTACATATCAGTGAAAAAATACACACCTTAACGAATTGACAATGCTCCGCCTCGTTCTTATTTCTGTTATAACATTTGCAAAGAGCGCAATCTTGCGGAAGAGATGTTTTCAATTTATCATATCACAGTCAACCTTTGACGAATGCATTGTTAGCACCAAACAAAAGACTCTGATTTCAGCTTTTTTTTTTAATATAATTAACGGAGTGTTCACAGAGAGTGAAACGAACACGAAACCCGCGAATAAAAAATAAAAAACTCAGATGTAGTTTAGTTGAGGTTTTCAAGAATAGAATTAAAATAGAGAATTGTATTTGAAATGCCCAGAAATATCAACCAACCATATCGCTGAAAATGCGAATACTGTCGCTTTTGGACGAATATCCACTACCATTATCCAAAGACACCAGAATCCTTATACCAAAGAACACAAATTGTGCTGGCGTACTTGCTCCACCGTTAGCAGGTATACCGTCAGCCCCGATGAAAAATTCGATAAAATAAATATCTAAGCGGTTGCTACTTGTCAAAAGACCGGCCAATCTATATCAGCTAAAGAAAATATCACCATTACCGTGCATAGGACAACCTGTCCTTGTAGTCGATGGGCAGCTTGTACTGTTCTCAGAAATTTATGTCAGAGCTAAAGTTGTAACCACAAAAACAAATCATGAAGGGTGAATACAAATGCAATAATACATCCATTATCTAATCCATCCCGTAGAATAACTTTTGATCAAGTTTAACAAATTGGCCGTGTTAAGGCGGTTGATGTGATGCACATTCACGAATTGTGTGATTTCAAACGAAATACTTCACGATACACCATACTTTTCCAAGGTCTCGACTGTGATCCTTAGAAACTAATCTTCGATGAAAACCTCTTAGAATGGACGGGCACGTGGTTCGATCTCGATAATTAAACCCATTGATTTGTTCTCATTTGACTTTTTCCTATATTCACATTGTATCGAGTTTCAAGCTAGATAGTATTTTCAACGAGCTTCATAAATAGCATGTCTACCAGTCCAGGGAATCGAATCCTATTGAGTATGATAGGAAACCACACTGTGCCCCCAAGTTTCATATCTGGGATCAGCTTTAGGCTGTGTCGCGAAGGCTCGGGGTGTTTTTTAAAGGGCTTATTAATGAGCAACGAAAGAAAAGGCAATAAACCCTGAGCTGGCTGCTGGACTAACACTGCTGGGACATGGAAGTTCGTTCAAATTCCTGAAATGAACCGAACCGGGAATCTTTGTTCTGATAAATACTCAGAACCAGTAAAGAGTAAACGAGCATACTTAGGCAGGTTCATCTGTCAGTATAGTGATGGTTATTGTATGGAATGATGCGCTAAAACAAATCATACCCGCCTAGGTATGGCGATTCCCAAAAAAATGTAAGTCGTGTGTGGACAAAGAAAGCAAGAATTTGTCGGTTTACTTAGGCGAAAATCAATCAAATGCCCTGATTTGTACTTTCAAGGAGCAGCTTCGCAGATGCTGCGGCTGCAAAGCAGGCACAGGATATGCGCCTACTCATGTGAATGGATTTTTGCTGAATTCAGAGCTTTTTCGGGAAAATCAAGATATTTCAGTACAGCTGAGCAAGACGACACGTTAACTCAGACTACTGTAGTACATACTTTCTTGTTTTCTTATTGCAAGTGACATGAGACAATACTGAGCCACGACCTACTCCGATACAAAGCTGAGCGTCCAACTAGTTTGCTAGTTCTCGTGAGCAGCCGTGTAGTTGTAGTAGACCTTGTTTTCATATTCGGAGTCGCAGAACGGGAATTCCGCATCGTTGTCACTCGGGAAGAAGAGCTCTTTGCCAGTCGTGTACGTGACGTAGCATCCGAGAACAAAGCACACGAACAGCACAATGCTGCCGGCAGCCTTCTCGTACATCGGGACTCGCGCCCAGGCCTTCATGAAGTAGAAAAGAATCGGTAAGAGAATGCAGTTCGTGGTGATACATGACGCGCCAATAAAGTCCGAGAACTCAGAGAAGTGATCCTTGAATACGATCGCCACAATCACCAAAATGATGACGACGGTGATACGAAGAGCGACGTACTTGAACACGTTCGATCCAGTGTACTCGGCAGCCTCCGCTTCTTCGTCGTCTTTGTGCACACGCTCCGAGTCAGCCACTGATACAAACGACATCTTGGAGCTCCGACGGACCGGGCGGTTGACATTGACGTTTCCGGGGTCCGACTGCTTCGACAGCATGTCGGCAGGTGTGGCAGACTCTTCGAAACCGAAGCCATTCTCGATCTCCATGTCCTTCTTCTTGTGCATGCCTAGAAGCAGACGTTCAGCGATGTAGAAGGCCGGGTTTAGGATAACCGAGAATGCGATGGTAATGTGGAGCTGCATGAACAAGTAGGCCATTACCACAACACCCCATCTCGGTTTGAAGCCCAGCGACGTCATTCCGGTGGCGCTGTCCGGGTAGATCGTGAAGAGAAGGTTGCCGGAGATCTGACAGCCCACTGCAGAATAGGCAGTGCTGGACAGGATCAAGAAGAGGCACGACACGAAGATGACGGTGATGCCTACAATACGAGGCATGCGGCTCGGGTCACTGTGCTGGCGCTGTAGATCAGGGATAATAATGCCAGCACCGTAAGCGAGCGACAAGTTTCCGAACATGTTGGCCACCTGCTCAAACTTGAGTTCCGGGAACGGCACACTCGGGTGTCCTCGCATGCCGTACATGACGACTGATACGCCGATAATGTCGGCAAGGATCGTTCCGAAGCAACCGGCAAAAGCAGCGCCCGAACCTTCCTTCAACGTAGGAACCAGACACACCGGCAGCACCATGAGTGCCATGAAAACAGTCCAGGTGTTTTGGCTCCACGCGTCCGGGAACAGACCATCAAGCAATTGGCCGCCGAGGATCAAGAAGACGCACGGGATCAGGAGACACGAGCCCATCTGAGAGATGACGCATAAGTAGCGTCCAGTCTTCCCCATACTCCACTCGCCCAGGTCACCAAAGGTGTTGACCGATCGCGGGGCAAGAAGTATGACCTTGGACATCGTGATTGAAGAGTAGGTGTTGGCAAAAGCCATGAAGGCCAAGGCAAAACATGCCAAAGTTGGGCCGGCACGAGCGAAGTTACCGGGCATACCAAGCGTTCCAATGCCGTAGATGCAGCAGAAGAGATTGAAGCACGTTTTGAAGTCTTCTAAAGTGAGAAACGGGCCCTTCGCCATGATTGACCGAGTGTTGAGAATCGAGGAGGTGAATCGAAAGCGGTGAAATGGAGAATGACAAAAAGCAACACGATCGAAAACGACGTCGAGAACATCACAGGTTCAATGTCTATGATATCGAGGATGCATATTATAAAAGCTGTTTGAGCCAGGGCCCTGTGGCTTCAACATCCACTCTGGCTCAATGAGGCGGGCACTTCTTTAGCGGTGATGCTGCACGGGCTCTACGAACACATCTTTATATCATGAGCTGGTGACAGCATCCTTCAAACATGGCAATCGACGAGAGCAATCTATGTATTTAGTCAGAACGGGTGCACTGAAAGCATGTTTAGGGAGTGAACTACCAGTAAAAAGGATTAAAGCTTAGTGCGGTAGCTGCACAGCTTTTGCTTAAACCGCCGAAAATGTACTGAACCTTCGCACAGGGAAGCTATGATCCGCTATCCTATCAACAGATCATGTGTAAACATCAGTGAAAAATGTTCAGCACCAATAAAACATGTGATAGAGGGCGAGATGGAGTCTCGATCACCAGACCCGATACACATTCATCTCGTGTGCCAGTGCTGCAGGACTGCTTTACCGCAGTACCGCTACTCTCGCGCTGTTATTGCTACGATAGTTAAGGCTATAAAGTGCTGTCCCTGAACCTGTACCCGCTGGAAGCATACGCCGAAGCGGAGCCACATGCAAAGCCCATATGCATCGCACCTGCAAAACGTCCGTATCTCTAGGATCAAGCTTCAACTTGGTGAGTTTCTGAAACGGTTCAAGATCAAAGTCAAAGACATCAGTACAGATGATCCCTTCGGTAGTAATCCCTAGAAATGGAATACTTAAGTACTCCTCAATAGCTGTAAATAAATTAGTTGACCAGTCACATACAAACCCTTTCCCTCTCACCCCTCAATTGTAAAATGGAAAACATTTGAAGACAAATATTTCTATTTTGGGGTGCTTAACTACGGAAGAAGTCATAACTGTACAGTACATCCGAAGAAATCTAGCAAAGGCTTTTGGTGCTTGTCGCCTTGCTTTTTTTCCAAGTTCTTCAAGGAGCGTGGACTACATTTCTCGCAAGCGCTCACCGATCTACCCGATACGCCAGTCGCACCTGCACGAATTAGAAACTTTGCGACCCACCTGAGATGCTCTTTAATTGCTTCTGGCTCAAGTCCTCCTCCATCCACGTACTACGCTCCATATCGTCCTCGTCCAGTTTTTCTGAGCCGTTGCCAGATCCATCTACAGCCAATTCTTGGTCACCAACTCAACAGAAATCTTCATCTGTGGGATCTTCTGCAGGAGTGTTATCGTCCGGCGGGTTCAGCAGCTCGTCCACGGACTGGGTCCATAACGTGCAGACGAGATAACATCGTCGCAAGCACAGCGGGCATTCCATCACCTTCGTCTGGATCATCGAAGACGCAATTGTAGTACTTTAAATGCCCGGTGTGCTTTGCGAAGAGGGAAGGTAAAAAACCAATCGTTTCCACATCTGGATGCGGTGCACTGTTCCAAACCAAAGGTACTCGGAACCATTTTTTTGGTACATACGTGAATAGGAATACCCTTAGACAGGAATAAATTGTGGGATCGTCTGTAAAACCTTTCCTACCTTATACTCTATAATATATATCATGTTACTCATGTCGCCTCGTCCGGCGGCGTACTTCCTCGCCTCAGTTATATATTCTATAACTGAGGCGAGGAAGTACGCCGCCTTAGAGAAGCGAAAAAATGAAAGTGCCCCCCTCGGTGCGCGCTAGCTTCCGACTGCAGATGCACGCAGGCATATCAAATTGAAATTATCCATGTGGATGTGAGTATTCTGACGTCATTGTAGCCTACGCCTAGCGTGATATCCAGATACATAAAAGTCCTGGGCTTCTTCATGAAAGCACAAATGCAGGTCTCCGCGTGTTTTGACTCCATGACTAACTGATATTGCAATGAAACATCTGGAATCAATTTTCATGTTTACCTGCTCTCCGACAATCATAACATGGTGATTTTGAGGAAACGGTGACCAGTTACTTGATACGAACGCCAAGATTGAGATATTTTCTGCATTTTCTTGTGATCTTGTTTGTTGGACAAGCAGTGAACTTTAAAAGCCCAAACTACATCTAGCCTTTGAATCGCAGACTAAAATTTAGTCCGCACTAGTTTTTTATACTTTGTGTCGCTAATAGTTTTTACTCTGCTCCACGTCCATTGCATGCAGTCATTGTTGTACGGTTGTTGACTATGGCACATCAATCACCAGTTTTTCACTGTTATTTCGTAGCCCTTGGCTATAGTATATACGCTAAATTTCAGAAATGTCCTAAAAAATTCGTACTTCTCCTGTCCGTTAAAGAATTAACCGCTCACTAAACCTGCGATAACTTCCCTTCTACAAGCTCAATGTAGTTGTAATG
>NW_008649002.1:1031368-1033556 GCF_000247585.1 Phytophthora nicotianae INRA-310 | reverse complement strand
CCCAGAAAATCAGATCGTTCTTGGTTTGTTTAGCTTAATGCTGCGGCGGAGCAGGAGATATAGAGAAGGGTAGGAGTCGGATGCAACATGAGACGGATAGTGGGGAGGATATAATTATGTGTAAAGTAAGCTTTTTTTCATGATAAGCTGGGTTCACTGCTGAGTTTATTTTGACACATCCGTACAGTTGGTTTCTTTTGCTACTGTAGGTGGGTAGACACTAACAGAAGCATATATAAGCTACAGGTAAGCTATTCCAGCTTACATGAAGCTCTACAGTAGTATATATTTTCGAAAGCCTACTTTTTCTCTCACATTATGTCAAGGCCATCCATATTTTTCGTGTGATTGTTATGTGAACGGGTAGAAGTCGTTGCAGTGCAATAATTTGAAATACCTTCACCAGTCGACACCATCACCGGGTATATCAAGTTATTTCGGCAATACGAAGCTGTACAGTTTTGAAAAAGTTATTTCTTCTTCAAGTACTTCTCTCTTTATATCAAAATTGCCATTATTTTTCGTGTCGATTGGCATATGAGCGAGAAGAAGTTGTTGTCTAGAAAAACAATTGAAATGCTTTCATCATAATAGGATAAAATTCACGTTAATACGAATCTTGGGATAGCTTTTCGCAATGAGGCCTTCAGTGACTTCAGAAAAGGTTCTTAGTATTTCTTTCGCTTGCCATTGTGGGCTAAGTGTAAGCGTTCCTTCGACGCAGTCGACATCGTTGACATCCCTGACGGACAGGAAATTTACGTTGAGCGCGTGACCGGAATCAAACTCTTCGTAGCATCCACGAATTCTCCGAAACTTGCCGAAGGCGACGCAAGGCGGGTGGAAGTTGTTACAAAAGTTGATGATGACGAGCCTGAACACGACAGCGCTGCACCGAACAGTCAGGCATCTGAAGGAACCGATAGTGACGGCACGCTGCCCGGTTCGACGGAGGAGGTCATGTCACCACCTATCATCAACACTCCCATTGGATGCGCTGAGAGCATGCTGCCAAAAGGTGAGGCCCAAACCAAGATCTCAGAAGAAGACAGTGTAGGTGTGAAACCTGGGGTAAACGAGAAGTGCTTAGCACCGACCAACGTCAGCGCTCAAAGCGAATGTGCTGGGGGCATGCCACTCAAAGAGAAGAGCAAGAACAAGACTTCGAAGAAACTGAAGCGCGAATAAGAATGGGCTTCCCACTTCGCCAACGACACTGGACCTTTTTACTTTTTCTCAGTTAAGAATTTGATATCTGCCGTCTCTAAATCCATTTTGAAATGTATCCCAGTGCTAATTTCGCATTGAGTACATGAACTGTATCAAGATGCGTGACTACCTAACGCTGGACGCATGGCGTTTGTGTCGTTGTATGTACTAACTGCATGGCGCAGTCTGCCCCGCCATTCTAGTTGCTTCAACCCCTGCAGCAGAAGTCGAACCCACAAGGTAACTTGAATGTGACTGGATCACATTCGTGTAAGGTCGCTTGAATGTCGTTCTAGGCCGCCTGGGTCAACATTCACTGATTCTGGCATACGAAATAACCGTATATTAGTTCCTCCGTCATATCTAGATAGAAATGTTCGCACCAAAGTTTTTGATAATTACAGATCTGACAGTACAAATGTTATTTGACAGGATCGTCGACGCTTTCCGATCGCCCCTAAAACTCTGGATATAAATATCCAGAGAATTTAAAGAGGTGTGTACTCTTTGTACAGGGTATTTCATGCATAAATAGGAAACGGTTAGGGGATACTTTTTAATCATCTCACTCCTTAGGGCGACTTCTATCGAAATTTACCTCTTTTTAAAGACATTCAAGTGTTGGTGTCCAACGGTTCAAACAGCAAATCACTTTCTTTCCCTTTCGATAAAAGTCTAACGGCTACTCAAGTGAGGTCAACTTTTTTTAGAACAGGTGAGGGGACCTTCTGTATCAGGTGGTGAAGAGTTGCCACAAAATCTAGAATTTAGGTACGAGTTGTGAGACATGGCTTCACCCCGCTATTCGTATCTCAACAGCCACGTATCCATATTTGCTGTCGTGACCAGTCTGATTTATCCAGTTTTGGATGCAAAGACACAATCATAACGGCAAGCATAATCGCGTAAAAACTCGTAAGAAATCGGGAGGGAGTCGCTTGAAATGCACTGATTTTTGTGTTGATTTAAGTGATCAGAC
>NW_008649002.1:1027370-1028533 GCF_000247585.1 Phytophthora nicotianae INRA-310 | reverse complement strand
GATGACCCCGACGCAATGCATCTGTTGTACAGCCGCCGACTTTTTAACGAGGCGGCGGTCAGCGCAGTAGTCAGGGGCAATGTTGATGCGCTGCAAGGTATAGCTACAAGCCATTGGACATACAAGCGTTGTAGTAGCTGTACGACACGCACTGCGACCGAGGCTACCAGAGCAACAAGAAGCGCTGATAAGCCCCAACGCGCACCTGCTAATGTTTACTAAGAGCAAACGATGTTGACAAGGAAGGGGTACAAGTTCGATCAGCAGAAGCCGCGTGGTGTAGCTGTTCGTTGAAGTTCGCAAAAGCATCATCACCTCGTCTGGAATTTGTTGATATATTGAAGTGTGTTATTTCGTTGAGAATCGTGAGCGGGCGACCTTAACTGATTTTTCGTTGGGATGACGAGGAATTTTGGATTGCTCTCTCACAAATCCAGTTCCGTATTTGGCGCGACGTGGTAAGCTATGACAAGACCTACAAAGATGTCAAGGCGCGATAAAGCAGCAAGACGCGCGATAAAGAAGACTTCAAATGGTACTCATACCACACGGAGGCCAAGTCACACATATCCGCCGAACAAGCAGAAGAACAACGTGTAACAGCTCGCTTAGACCGACACGAAGAGACCAGAAAGTGGAACGCGGATGTCCAGCAGCTCCCTATTTGTAAACGCCAGAAAACAAGTACAAGCTCGGCCAACGAGGCGGACGCAGAAAACCTGGAGGCTGATAAAAAAAGGCATGATGATTTAAGCACGTAGGAAATAGCGATCCAAGCTTCAAAGTTGTCCTTAACCAAACGGAAGATAGGCTTATTGGACTAGGTATTTCGTTCACCACATGGGTAAATTTGTATAAAGACGGTCAAGAATTTACTTGTGGCAATGCTATCAATTATTGGAATGATCCTGCAGTGACTGTCAGGGAGCTTCCCCGGCCTTTGAAAGATTGTGGAGCCGTCTTTCTAACGTCACGCTCAGAAAAAGTCACGAATTACTTTCGTGTCCGCCCTGACCTTTTAAGCCGGCACTAGAATGGTTAACCCTTTAGCGACGAGGATTCGTATAGATTCCAGAGAATCTGTACGGCGGGTGAATGAAGACGCTTATTGGACCAAACACGCTTCGGGAAATAGGTTGGTGGCGTTGAAGTCACGCTACAGG
>NW_008649002.1:1024345-1024925 GCF_000247585.1 Phytophthora nicotianae INRA-310 | reverse complement strand
TCAGCCAAATCCAGGCGAATTCCTGCTGGGACCATAAAGTCCATGTCGAGGATCGCGTCTTGGCCCGTCATTTCGCCAACCCAAACATCGAAGAAATACACCAGCGATCCTGCCAGGGTGACCTTGATCTTGATACGTCCTTTCGTCACGTATACGACTTCTCCAATACCAACACACTCTTGTTGTCGACTTTCGTCTACGTAGCACCCTACCTTACGAGCAAAGGCGGCGTCCAGAATTGACACCTTGGCGCCGGAATCCAAGAATAGGTCCGCTTTTTCGTTGTTGATCATTCCTCCAGTCTTGGCGTGCTTGAACCTGCGTGATATTTCCACCCACGCATCTCACCAGGCAGTAGTTCGAGCACCATGACGGTGTCAACTCGCGAACTCATTCGGTCTCCGGAGACTTGCAACAACACCGGTATGTTTCTCATGAAGATCACATGTATTGTCGATCAGGTTCTTCCGTTGACTAACTTCCGGTCTCTTCTCGACGTATGCATAGATGCAGAGCTTGGAACGCTCGGCTCGTCCTGGCTTCCAGCCAGGCGAGCGTCCTAGTTTAACATCTTCTCGGC
>NW_008649002.1:1018912-1020964 GCF_000247585.1 Phytophthora nicotianae INRA-310 | reverse complement strand
CATCGTTACACTGTTCTTGGCTCCCCCTTATTGCCAGTTGTCCAGATCCAGCGGCACGTCGCGCTACCCTTGGCGTCCAAAACTGCCTGTTATCCATGCTGCTGCTCCAAAGGGACAAATAATGGTGCTCCTATCATGGGCTAGCTCTTCTTGCCCTTCGGGCTTATTCAGCCCTGCAGCGTCAAAGCACCAACCCTCCTCCTCCGCATGGATCGTACGCGATCGCATTCATCTTCACAAACCCGAAACGTTTCCTGAATTGCTGTGGTCTGTTTATCCCTGCATCCTCTTGCGCATCCCTTCCTGTTTAACTATGTACTGGCGATACCTCTTCCGGTTGCAGCCTCCACTGACCGGGAACGAGTGTCTCCAACTCAAGTACCCTCCATTGCGTAGGGACACTTCACACAGTACTATACCTCAGGTGTAACGGAGATTCATCACGAGTCCGTGAAAATGCATAGACCGTTGCAGGTTACTTCGTGAACCAGTACTTCGTGGACCAGTACTTCGTGGACCAGTACTTCGTAGACCAGTATATTATGGGCAAGTACAACAACTACTGTAAACTAGCTGTAGTTCTAACACTCAGTTTAATCTCAGTCTTCATTTTGCCTCTTACTAGAGACTCAAGGTCAAGCAGTCTACTAAAGGCAAGACATCAGGACTTGTTGGGCAAAATACAACGGGACTTGCAGCGAGGACGGAGGTCACGGAGTTGTGTGCCTCCCACAGTAAGTTCCGAAGCGAGTGACCTCCTCCTCCTCCACTCAACCCTTTCAATGTCATATTATTATAGAAAACCTAGATCCCATGCTAGCAACCAACCGTTTATTCCTGGCAGCACACCGATCCCGCAGCTCACGCAGCCCAGCTGCTTGCTCTCAGGATGAGCAGCTCCTAGTTGCTCCTGTACTGGATCTGGCTCGACACTCCTACTCGATGAAGCCTCAACGCGCAGCACTTCATCGCCTCAGCCAGAGTGTCGACAGCGGCGTACACCAACCGCTAACAGTCCTTTTACCTGCGTTGTCATGTACGAGTCCGACCCGTTGTCAGATCATGACTTGGTATCTTGGGCACATGTGAGGGCTCCAAGCTCACAAGCTACACCATAGCACTTGCAGTCAGCCGCTCCACACAGTGAGCGTAATCCTTGGCTTCCACTTCAGCGTCCTTTCGTCGAACATTTCGCTTGATCCAATCTAGTGTTTGCTATCGCACACCTCCGCGCCCTCTGCGTTCCAGCTCGGGTTCTTTAACAGCAGCACCTTCTGCATGGTCCTGAAACGCTTAAACTTCGTAGCACCCAGTGTCTTTGTCATGATATTCGCTATAATAGCATCTGTACCAACATGCTGCACTCGGAGTTCTTTTTCTTCACGAGATCTCTCGACATGTGATACTTATTCTCAATGTGTTTTACACGGTTGTGCTTTCCTGGTCTCTTGGTCATATATATATATCGATCCCATGATGTCGCCCAGCAACGTCGGTGTCGCCTACTCCCACTGCAGTTCATCGTAGAGCTTCCGCAGCCACTGCAAGCACTTCTGTCCTTCACTCATCGCAATACTCCGCTCCAGTGATGATTTGCGCATTGATCTCTCTTGCTTCCGTGAAGCATACAAGATGACATTGCCATCGATCATCGAAGCATACCCACGAATGATTTTGCGACCTATAGGATCGTTCGCGAAGTCTGTGTCTGTGTTGAATAGCAGCTCGACTGTAGATCCTTGACCAATATCCATCACCAGTCCGTAATTATTCATAGCCTTTAAATAACGTAGTGCACGCTTACCTAATGCGTAGTGTGTAACGGGCTACTCATGGACGGAAATCTGTCCACGAATAGCCAGAGTGCGTCTGCAACGCATGTGGCGCGTGCAGACTGTCCCCACCTGGCTGATCCAGAGTGGCAAGCTCTCGAAAGACTGTCTACAGTTATTGGAGAGGCAGCCGTAGCAACAATGCTACGAACGCTGTCGCCGACAGAGCAACACGGTGTTGCTCTGGGGTTTATTGTGAAGGAGCAGCGAGATGCTGCTG
>NW_008649002.1:1008539-1009753 GCF_000247585.1 Phytophthora nicotianae INRA-310 | reverse complement strand
ATCTCGCGTCTGGTTGGGCTTCAATCGAAATTTGCCCTTGCTGGTCGATGCCAATGCTGTTGCCATCTCCGTGAACCCTTCGGACTTCAACGAATGCTTCCCTATGGACGTTTTTTCCAGTCGTACCAAAGTACTTGGCGAAGTTGGGAGGGTGCTCTAGCCGACAAACAATGGCGTGGAGATCTTCCACACGAAGATGGGTCTTAAGCAACTTGGCAGAGAGCTTCTTCCCCCTGGCTGCCATAAAGGCAAGTTCGTGAATGAGCTGAAAATCAGGGAGGTAAATGGAAGAGAGCAACGAGGGAATTACATTTGATTTTAACCAGGTACCTCACGGATTTGAGACAGTAGTACCTCTCCAAATACCGTCGGATTTAAAATTCACATTTGTCAGTATTGAAACACCCTAATAAACAGTTTTGGATTTTGAAAAGTTAAATAACTCTTCAACCCAAAGTTACTGGGCTGAGTAGTGTCCTTGGAAAAGCTAAGGCTATGGGACTTATGGAGTCAAACATCTTCTTCTGACGCTATGCTACGGCAGACCTGCTGCCCCCCCCTCTACTGTACTTGTCGTCCTCTAATGTTCTCGTCCTCAACTGTATTTATACTACTACGAAATATTCAACGAGCTGAACAAACATGTTTATTATATATAATAGTATATTATTTACGAAATTATGCACACCACGCACTCGTTGCATGTAAACGCTATAATCATCATCTTGGTGGTAATCCTCGTCCGTGTCGCCGACTGGCTGTTGAAGTCGATTGAATGATAATCATCGACATTGTCGGAGTCGCTACCCGATTGTGGAGCGTCAAAATTACTGTGATAGTCACCTTCGCTACCTTTTCGACTGAAAACCAGCTTTCAAAGGTTTCTTCAACGAAGTGTCCGCGTAGGGCATTTCCCTGTCTATATAATATACCTGCAGCTATAATACAAATTCTACAATTAAATTGTTAGCTTTATGATATGCGTGAATATTTGTGGAGTTTCTATACCTTGCACCTTTACCACTGACTGCATAGCTCTTTCGATCTTTTCCAAGCCATGTTTTGCCACGAGCATGGTTTACGTTCACGTATGATACACTTCGGGTCTGATGGGATTGCAGTTTCAATCTCTATTGGCCACCTTCGGTTGTAAGTTGGTCGCTCGATACGCCACATTTTGCATAGAGTCTGTAAGGTAATGGCAACTTCCGCCC
>NW_008649002.1:1004139-1005174 GCF_000247585.1 Phytophthora nicotianae INRA-310 | reverse complement strand
TTCATCACTTATCATTTTAGCTGTTACTGGCTGTCGCTCCTTGTTGCACTTGAGGAGGTAACGTAGCGCGCATGGGCGTGTTTCCAAGGAAGTCCGAGCAGCGCCATTTGATAGCAAAGTGTCGGGAATACTTCGTTTCACACGACGTGCTTGCCAACGGCGGCATCAAGTTTCAAAATACTACTGATTTAGTAAAGAATATATATCCTTTGGAAACAGGCGTTCTTGCCTGTTTCCAAAGGGTATCTATTCTTTCCTAAATCAGTAGTACGCTCTCTTCAAGTAACGTCAAGGTTCACTACATTGAAAATACCTGATGTGCGCTCCTATCCGTTTAGTACTCTTTGAGACGTGTTATGAGTTTACATATCAGTGTGATTTACTGCATTTGCACGTGATGATAATCCAAGAAAAAAATTGGGGACATATTTTTCAGGATCTGTTGGTTGGATTCCTCTCCATTACGACACTAATTCATTTTTGACTTTTACTTGCAAGCATCCTCACCACCGCTCAATAGCTTCGGCTCAGTAAGTCACCTTCTTTCCAGCGACTTAAAAGATTCTCACCTTAGACAACGTAGCGGCAGCGCGGCCAGTTCCACCCATCAGGGTAACAGGGAGGACGGGGACGGCAACGTGGCCAGATCCAAGATCCAGGGACACACCAGTAGCGGCAACGAGGCCAGGGGAAGCAGCGGCCACCATTGAACTCAGTGGTGCCGCTCATGGTGTTCGTATTGTCGCCAGTCATATAGCCTCCTCCACGCTGTGTGACAGGCTGCTCTGGTTGTTCTGGCTGCTCCGGTTGCTCTGGCTGTTGGGGTTGCTGGTCATCTCCTTACAAATGGCGGAGGTGAGCTTTTAAGCATTGGCAAAAAGTTAAACCAAATGTGTTAGAGACGAGAAGACACTGACCCTAATTTTCGGACACTCTTACCCGGCGCAGCAACCTCGAGGCCATGCACAGTAGCGGCAACCGCGAGCACCAACAGCAGTAGCAGTCCGAACGGCTGCATCGTAAAGGTAGCACTTG
>NW_008649002.1:1001150-1002794 GCF_000247585.1 Phytophthora nicotianae INRA-310 | reverse complement strand
CCAACAACTCCAGGAGATCGCGATTCTGCACTGGCGTTCCATCAGATTTCAGCCAATTCTTCTTTTGCCACGTTCCGATCCATTCCGTCATGGATCGGATCAGAAGCATACTGTCTGAGAAGATGAATAACATGCGCGATCCCTCCGGGTCCTCTAAATTGGCACGCTTCATGGCTTCCAGTGCCGCCATATACTCCGCCCTGTTGTTCGTGGCTCGATCCTCCACTAACGTCTTGGCTACATTCCATTCCTCACAGTGTGGGAATATACAGGCGTATCCTGCACGACATTTCCGACGTCCGTTCTCTAGTGCACTACCATCACAGAAAGCCACTAAAGTAGTCGGATCTTTTGGGTCAGGATTTCCTTCCTGGCTCTTTGTAGCGGTTGCATGTTGGTTCACGAAAGCCTCGGCCTCCTCTTTTGTCGGGAATTTCTTGAAACTGGCCCTGAAGAAGTTTTCCACTTGTATTTTGGCTTCTTTCCACGTCCGAAAGACCCCCGTCTTCCTCCCTTTGGCCACAGCGTACCACCAACCTCCACTGGGCTTGGAATTGTCGGTTAATTGAGTGCCATTAGCAGTTGTGGCGGTAGATTTCGGAGTCTCATTGGGTTTAAGTTTCTGAGCGGGAGGTGGTCTCAATTCATCGTCAGCCACGGTACTCTCTTCTCTAGGTCTTTTAGCTTTAGGGGTTGACTGTGCGCCGTTGTAGGCGTCGATGAACGCCTGCGCCTCGCTCTGGGTCTTGAACTTCTTGTATCTGCAGCCAGTGAAGTCTTTCACCTGAGCTTCGCACTCCCCCCACGTCGTGAAGATGCCAGTCGAGCGACCCGCGGCCACTGCGTAATAGCGACCCGCGGCCACTGCGTAATAGCCACCCTTTGCCATTGGCTGATGAAAAAGGTTTTGTGATTGAGGATGATGTAGCCATGATCCAAATTTATTTAGGATTTGTAATTTGATCTGAAGCATGTTGAAGTTTGAATACAAAGTGGTGTCTAAAACTTCGAAGGCAAGATTCTGGATGGCATTCAGACGAAAAAAAACCATCAAATTTTTAATGGAATCTATCGTTAAAGCCTGTCTTTTGGCTCGTAATAAAATAGGCTTGGATGGCATTCAGATCTCTGAAAATATTTTTTTCCATTCCCATTTAAGTTGTATCGGGCGCATGGGCCTGTCTTTTAGATACCCCATCATTTGTTTTTGTTTTTACTGGTAGAGCTTCAGTAAACGAACAACCCAACTGGGATTATTCATGTCCATGTGTTGTGTGTTTACACATAGTTTCATGCAATACAAATATCAAGTGAATCCATTTATTTTTGACACATATGCATGGATTCTTATGAGGTTTCGAGCTGCGGAGGGAAAATTCATAAATGAATGCATAGACTTCGAAAAATAAATGATACATTAACTGATCCGGATACGATCCCGCATTCATTCTCTTATACTACAGCGCTACATTGATTTACGTAATTGGCAGTGAAACGGCTACTAACGCGAAGCTACAGCTGTAGGCAGGTTTCCCAGGCATATTCTGCAGAAAATAAAAGTCTATGCTAAATAATTAGCACCCTATCTTTTTCCAACTACCCGTTTAATAACAGTGATCAGCATTTACCGCCAAAAGTTTGGAT
>NW_008649002.1:999264-1000400 GCF_000247585.1 Phytophthora nicotianae INRA-310 | reverse complement strand
GCATCGGTGAGCACAAGCCCTGAGACGAGCGCGTGGTGAACGAGTCGGTGGTGGACGCACTACCGAAGGGCTACAGCTGAACGGACGAGTAGTACGGTGGGCTGGGTTTTAAGGCGGCGTGCGGTGTCTGGCAGTAAAGACTCTGGACGGGGAATTCAACGTAGGGTAGGAGCTGCTGGCTTTGCTTCGGATCCAACTCAATGGCTATTGCTAACCACAACGTCTTCGGCCAAAATTTCGCGAGATGTGAAGCAATGAAGAAAGCGGTGTGGACGATGATCAGTTCAACCTATTCGCTTTGAGCGATGCGTCCGACGATATTACAGTCGTAGATGAGTAGACTTTGAGAATAGGCTCCGAAAATAGACTTCGATAATATTGCCCTCTACCTTAATAAAGACCTCTGGCTTGATACTATCAGTTGTGCCCGGGTTTTAATCGGGCTAAACCTTAAATATCACAAGTATGGCAGCAAGCTGCCAACATTCTCATGGCGATTGGTCGCCACGGTTGCTGAGGGGCCAATACTGAAAAATATAGTAAAAAAAAATATTTTCGGTACCGTCCCCAAACAGCATATGTAAACAGATAGGGTGAAATTCTCACTTTGAGAAGCGGTTGTGTCTTACGAGAACACCGACATTTCGCACTCTCGAGTGGTTCCTTGCGAAGAGGGTAAACATCTACAGCGAAAGTTCTTACTGTCCTTACACTCTAACAATCATGTCGTGTTACGTGGGGGCTGTATTCGTGGATCAGATGCCGAAAGAGACCTGTAAGAGAGCCCCATGTACTTCGTCCAGGAGCAATGCCAGTAGCCAGGACATTGCAGCAATGAGAGGACCTACAAGAAGAACGGAGAGCGACACTGTCTCTGCGCTAAGCATTGTGACCGTCAGAACGCTTTGCAGCGCGATCGCTACCGTCGGGTTGTCAGGAAGAAGGCGAAGAAGGACCCAATTGGGAGGGCGAAGTCGTCAAAGAAAACAGCGGAGATTAAGAGCGTGCCTGTATGGGAGAATTTGGAGTTGGCACCAATGTCACCTTCCACAAAAGAATCTTCTTCTGATCCCACCGTTCCAACGCGTTCGGCCAACAGCTCGAGATCTCCAAGTACTGGTGAGGTTGTACAGAGG
>NW_008649002.1:994454-998439 GCF_000247585.1 Phytophthora nicotianae INRA-310 | reverse complement strand
AATTTGCCACAGCACGTTTCCCCAGCAACCTCCCAGCGCTCGATCGTACAGTTGGGGGAGCAGCTATGGTTTGCAAATCGCGCCATTCCACCAACGTAGCTCGCATCGATCACCTCACTTGTTGTAGCTGCTATACCGTAGGTGTGAGCGGAACGATGACCGTCCTGCCGATAGAATATTTCACATTATTAGTAGGTTAAAATACATGATGAGTGACGACTTACCTTTAACTCTTGGTGCAGGTAGGCTGCTTGACTTAGTATTTCTCCAACATATTGAAAAACTAAGGCGTCTTCCTCAAACCTCTCTGCCGCTACCAATGCAATGCCTTTTCCAGGACGACGCTCAAGCGATAAATCGGCATGAATACCTCGTTGCATCCGTTGATTGCCGCATTTAATTTTTGTAGTGCAGTGACCGACCGTTTGCGTCTGAAAGCTTTGACTAGACTCAACGGTAGTGAACATAGTTAAAGGCGCCTACCGCACGATTCTCGCAGCTTGACACACACGTCAGCTCCCAATCGGCGAGCGAATCGCATCTGCAGTATGAAATGCCGTTCTACCGCAAAAACTTCCCGTTCAGTATAATTGTAGACAGACCTACCGGAGCCCTAGCCGCTACCGTAGTTTTGTGGCGAGATCTTGACACGTATACGTTTTGAGACACCTCCTCATATTTAGCAAAGGCCTGTAAAGTTGAACGCTCCGATTGCACCTAGAGCAGGTTAGATCATGACACCCAAACGACAACGGCATTAAGCATCATACCTGAACTCTCGCCAAAGTGCACCGTGTTAGGTTCATTGCCCTCGCCAACGAGAAATTGATCAATCTTCAGCTGCTTCATGCCTCAGGTATGGAGGCGTGATCGGAAGCCGGCTAGAATGAAAATGACGCAGCCAAGCCACCGCGCCATAACTAGATACTATTGTACTACACACATACGTAACCTATCTTGCTCCTTTGTCGAATGATTTTCGAAACCGGGTAATAGTAACACTAACACGAGGACGATGAGTTTGTTTTCATGGTTTTCAAGAGGTTAACCAAACATCTTCACAAACCACGCTACATATTCTGCCCTTCGCATTTGGTTACCGATGTAGTTGGTAGTTTTTCGATTATACATATGAATCCGCGCGTTAGTGCACAAATTTCACCTCTTGCAGTTTGCGTACGCTTCCTGGACAAGCGCACTCCCTCCTTCATGGGTGTCGCTTGCTGCGCATCGTCACTGGCTTGTTTGCCGTTGCCATTTCAACATCGTTCTCGATGGCACACGGAAATAATAGCGACTTGCGGGTAGCAGATTGCGGCGAGCCCTCTGCAGATAGTTTTTGTCTCTTGACTGGTGGTCCAATTTCACGATTCTTGTCGCGGTCGCCGATCTCAAACTGCACACTCCCCTTCGCTACCCCATCATTTATCCCGACGAATTCAACATGCTGGATTACGTACAGACTATCAACACGGAATACCATGTTTTCATTCCTACCAGGAGCGCTTTTCATTTTGTCATCACAGACGATCACCTGCACAAACTTCTGCTTCTCTGGATATGATGTTTCACCAGTGACAACACGCTTCATTGCATCAACTAGAATAACGCGAGTTCCATTGATGCCTTTCAGACGCTTTGTCAAAATGCAGCATAGCTTTAGAGTAACACCATCGTCCGCCATAGGACGTGTAAATATGATGAAATCACGGAAATCTTCAACTCGGGAAAACAGGTTGACCGCCTCCACCTCCATTTGCTTAAGAACATCTCTCTGAATAGTTTCAAGGAGCTCCATTTCTGTGGTGTGGCGCGAAGGACGAAGAATCGAAAGTGAGGCTTACTAGACAGTATTAACTCGTATCGTAACATACGGAGTTGCCAGAGCATCAAGTTCAACTCACTTTTTAGCCTACAGCAATAACGACATACATGCATTTTCTAAATAAACGTCGTCCTGGTACACTTCATGTGTTCAGCTTCACAGCATCCACAATAGCAACGCACTAAATAGGTAGTTAGATAGAGCGACAGAAAGATTGCCATCTCAATAGTATTGACTATCGCACATTTTACTGTCCAGGTTAGTAGTTTGTAAGACAAAAAGCAACCATGCGATGCTCTATTGAGCTTCCCTTAATGACCGCATCCCTTTGTGTTGTGTTGCTGCATTGCGTTGCTGTCGACCCAGTTGGATGCGTGTTGCTTCTTGGGCAAGTTGGATGGGATAGAGATCATCACGTTTCAACGAGGGGCGTTACCGCGGTTGTGCGTAAGGGCTGCAATCTTCATGGCGCTGATGGTTTCCAGTGCAGCCTTTGCTGTTCGGCTTACAGCCGCATTAACGCGCTTTTCCTCATTTTCAAATGCGGCTACATGTAGAGCACTTGCCGTCAAGTCTCTTAATGCGAGCGGGTGTGTGATGACGATAAAGCGTCGATGCTTAATGCGCGAAAGGGCAACATACGCAAAAATAACGTTGGGAATTGAATTTGTGTGAAATACCACGCGCTCGCAAGTCTCGCCTTGAACTTTGTGGACTGTCATCGCATATGCTAATCGGAGGGGAATGCCTTTGCGCACTACGTGCAAATCGGTAGACTTCTTCGCCCATTGGATTTCTTTCGGGACAATGGGGGATAATGTTTGATACTCCTTCCAGCAATGAAGGGCCCAGGTAGGAATCCGTTATTTGAACAAGAATCATGGGTAGATCACTCCCAGCAGTAAACATGAAGTCATATATTTTAGCGTTTGTACCATTACAAAGTTCGGCGGTCTGGGCCATATTAAACGTTAGCATGACAGGAGCACCTATGCAGAGTTTCAATTGATTAACAACAACTCTATCGTGATCACAGTTTTTGGTCTTTGCGTCCTGTATGAGTGCTTGCACGGTTTGTGGTGGAATGTCGCGCTTAGCTACCAATCTCTTTTGCTGGACAAAATGCTGTGAATTAATATTAACAACAGTTTCATTTGCAGCTAAAAGATTTGCTTCATTTGCAGTATCTACATCTACGTTTTTGCATGCTATGTGATTTGCTGTTGCAGTCCACGCCGACTCCTCAATGACCTGGAGACACCGCGAGTTGAATAAATCGACATCTGCTTGTGTAGATTGTTTCTGCCGTAAACGACGAAGTGCAGCAAACCATTGTGGGTCTAATTTACCTCTGTTTTGGCTAGTTAATTTACACACGTTCTCAATGCCCTCCCAAATTTCCTTTCCGCGTCGTTGCACGTCATTTGATATTTTTATGTTTTGGTGCTGACAAAGAGAGCGGAACCACGGGATCTACGGGATCTAATTGAGCTGCATTTCCGGTGAAGTAAATATCGCGGCCGCCAAATGGCTCGTCGGAGTGATCAGGCCAAATTTCGCGCATTCTTCTGTCTATCCAATAAAGCATACCACATATCATACTAAACTCGTCTATTATCACTAAATGAACATCTTTAAATTGCTGTTGCATGCTTTTTTAGCTTCGCGGGACCGCCTTTGCTTTCTGTTAATTTTCTGTACGGAACTGAGAATGCTGACTTCGAAAAAGATGAAAAGGAAACGCCGAGCAAATAGTAGTACCTTTAATATTGAATGCGGCTGTGCCTTGATTTGCCAACAGTAATGCTCGTTTTGATGTTCGTTGCGTTAATTTATGCTCTTCAAACACAGTATGCATATCTTTAATAATGTGACGGATAAACCAGCTTTTGCCTGATCCCCCCTTCTCCATTTATTATCATACGAAGCAGTTTACATGTTGACTTATCAAGCAAACATTTAAAGCGTTGACTTGATTGCTTCATGGCAAGAGCAAATGGGTCCCATTGCGATTCAGCCATTATTTCCTTTATATCCAAGTTGGCCTCGGTATTACTACGGGATATGGACAACTGGCAATAAGGGGGAGCCAAGAACAGTGTAACGATGATTGTTACGATCAGCTTGCCAGAGTCGTGCACGAACTTATGGCCGACTTCA
>NW_008649002.1:992622-993124 GCF_000247585.1 Phytophthora nicotianae INRA-310 | reverse complement strand
TGCTTCATGCCTCAGGTATGGAGGCGTGATCGGAAGCCGGCTAGAATGAAAATGACGCAGCCAAGCCACCGCGCCATAACTAGATACTATTGTACCACACACATACGTAACCTATCTTGCTCCTTTGCCGAATGATTTTCGAAACCGGGTAATAGTAACACTAACACGAGGACGATGAGTTTGTTTTCATGGTTTTCAAGAGGTTAACCAAACATCTGCACAAACCACGCTACATATTCTGCCCTTCGCATTTGGTTACCGATGTAGTTGGTAGTTTTTACGATTATACATATGAATCCGCGCGTTAGTGCACAAATTTCACCTCTTGCAGTTTGCGTACGCTTCCTGGACAAGCACACTCCCTCCTTCATTGGTGTCGCTTGCTGCGCATTGTCACTGGCTTGTTCGCCGTTGCCATTTCAACATCGTTCTCGATGGCACACGGAAATAATAGCGACTTGCGGGTAGCAGATTGCGGCGAGCCCTCTGCAGATAGTTTTTG
>NW_008649002.1:927930-991763 GCF_000247585.1 Phytophthora nicotianae INRA-310 | reverse complement strand
TGGACAACTGGCAATAAGGGGGAGCCAAGAACAGTGTAACGATGATTGTTACGATCAGCTTGCCAGAGTCGTGCACGAACTTATGGCCGACTTCAAGAAAGTCAAGCAAGTTTATTGGGGTTTTGTCTCCGTCCCGCGACGGAGACTCTGACTTCCGTCGGCGTATGCAGAGCAACTTTGGACGATGAACCATTCACAAGAAGACTCGTGGGGGTCGATCGATTGCCAAGTACGTGTGGTTGGAATTCTTCTATACGGTTTGTTTGTTTTACACTAGATCCCCATTGTTCTGGACTAATTATCGATATTCTATTTTTGAAAAATACAATCCCTAAATACGGGACATTCCGCTTCACACAAAAAGCAAAGCAGCAAATGTAGCCTGAATACACCTTTGCTAACTCAAATCCGCTGCCGCCAAGCAAATGTAGCCTGAACTAATACTGTACACCTTTGGGTTAGCAAAGGTGTACAGTATTAGTTCAGGCTACATTTGCTGCTTTGCTTTTTGTGAATCAATCAAGACGCCAAAGCTCACAAATTTGCACTGAGTGTCAAAATATTATGCTGGCACTGTTGTATTTCTATTGTGCTGTGGCTGTATCAGCAGCAGCGAAATCAGTACTCTGGAGCGTACGGAGCTAACACATGAGCCAATGCCATCTAACTATCTAGGCTTTAGAACCACTGCACGGTGCGTTCAAGACTCGTGTTCAGCAGTATAGTTGTAGAACACAGTGTTCTGGTACTCAGGTTCGCAGTACGGGAACGAAGCCTCTGAGTCGGACGGAGCAAATAAGTTTTTGCCAGCCGTGTACGTCGAGTAGCATCCGAAAGCGAGGCAAACCACAAAAACGACGATAGCAGCAATCTTTTCCACCATCGGGATGTTGTCCCAGGCCTTGACCAGGTAGAACGCAACCGGCAACAGGATGCAGCTCATGGTCAATGACGACGAGCCCACAAAGTCGGCAAAGTCGGAGAAGTGGTCCTTGAACAAGATGGACAGCACGACGAGGATCACGGTGATGCAGATACGAAGCACGATGTACTTGATGGCATTGGCACCGCGATACTCGGCCGCCTGGGCATCAGTCTCATTGTGGCAGTTGCAGTGGCACTTGTGGTCAGCGACGGCGTCCGCCTGCTTCATGATCTCATCAGCCGGCGTCGCAGACTCAACGTACTGAAGTCCGTTCTCGACATCAGTCGACTTACGCTGTCTGTGCATGCCCAGTACCACAAATTCGGCCATGTAGAACGCGGGGTTGATGAGGACAGAGAAGGCGGTGGTAATGTGGAGCTGCATGGCCATGTAGGCGAGCACGACGGCGCCCCAGTGAGGCTTAAAGCCGAGAGACGTGAGGCCGGTGCTCGAGTCCGGGTAGATGGTGTACAGGATGTTGCCCGAGATCTGGCAACCGGCAGACGTAAAGGGCACGACGGAGAGCACCACGAACAGGATCGAGATGATTACCATGGTGAAGGTGATGACGCGCGGCATGCGGTGCGGCTCGCTGTGTTCACGCTGTAAGTCGGGGATAATGATACCGGCGCCGTAGCTGAGAGCGAGGTTGCCAAACGTGCCCGCCACCTGTGAGAAGCTGACGTTCGTCTCCGGGACGCTCGGGTGGCCACGCATGCCGTGCATCACGACGGCAACGCCGATCACGTCAGCTACGAGTGTTCCCACACAGCCGGCGAATGCAACACCGGAACCCTCTTTCAGCGTCGGAACCAGACACAACGGCAGCACCATCGCAGCCATCAGTATAATCCACACTGTCGGACTGAATGCGCCCGGGAACATTCCGTCCAGCAGTCCGCCGCCAAGCACCAAGAACACGCACGGGATCAAGACACAGGAGATGATCTGGGAGCCCGTGCACAGCCAGCGACCGGCTTTGCCCATGGCCCATTCCCCGAGATCGCCGAACGTCACCACCGTCGACGGTGCGAGAAGCATAACCTTAGACATCGCGATCGAGGCGTAGACGTTGGCGAACACCATGAAAGCCATAGCAATGCTCGCGAACACCGGACCGGCACGGGCGAAGTTGCCCGGCAGACCGAGCGTACCGATGCCGCAGACGCAGCAGAAGAGGTTGAAGGAGATCTTGATATCCTCGAGGGTGAAGAACGCTTCCTTCGCCATGGTGAATCCGGTGAACTGGATGCTGCAATTGGACTTGGTAAAAGGCGAAGTGAGCGCGTGGCAGTGTGTTGTGTCAAGCCGGTGTCGTAGCCGTCCGGGTGAACAAGCATGTTTGGATGCCCACGTCCAGTCATGCCAGCGCTGGTCATGAGACAGACGACCGGGCGCAACGCCGCGACTCCCGGTGTTAGAGGTTGAGTCTCGGTGTTATAGTTCAGGGCAATCCGGTGCTGTGGTGCCTGGTGCCACAGTGACAACAGATCTTCACGATGCTTCAGGTAGAGAAGAGCGATGGTTTATCGTGTATTCTGAACACGCGAAGTGTCGCGCCGAACCAGCAACGGCTATTACGAGTTCGTATACACTGGTAAGCGCCGCGCAAAGTGGAGGAGACGAGATATAATAGCTCGTCGACACTGTACATTCGTCTACCGCTGCACATGGACTGTCCGCTAGGAACCGGCTTGTCTGTACAGTATTCACATGTGAATTTCACAGACACACACACAAGAATACTTGTATTAATACTAGTACCTACTGTATCTAGCATGATGACCATGATGAACGATGCAGCATCAAAATCGAATTAACTTCATCACTTTGACTAATTAAGCTAGTTAGTTGGTGTGAGCCTGTTCAGAACCGCAGAGCTCGACGAACGGGTGGGCTTGGTTGCAGCAGCTCACGGATGATGTGCATGGATTGATACACTTCGAGCAAGTTTCCGGACAGGTCGCCTTGCAATCCGATCCGATCCATGTGATCAACTGCCGCGGTGACGATGTCCAGACACTCGTCGTACGCGATGGCCACGGCCAGACTGCGAGGCTGCCCTGTTAGCACCACCATTCGCTCGGCAGCAGCCATGATGGCACGCGAGCACGCTTCGAACGTCGGCAGTCGTTCATCTTCACCTTCGTCGTCGTTGTCGCCGTCGTTGCCGCCGTCGTCACCTGACGTCCAGGTCACGATGGAGCCGCCATAGCTGAGTCTAACCGTCGAAGCAGTTGTCTGCCGCTCGGCTGCTCTTGACGCTGCTCGGACCGGGTGGTTGAACGGCGTGCACATGCGGTTAATCATGCTGACGGTGTCCGGAGTGCCCATGATGCTTGATGCTTGCTCTGATGCCTTTTTCGGAGAATTCGAGTCTGCCTTTCTTGGAGAAATCTAGTCTGCACCGGAGTAAGAACGCCTTGAGTAGGCGAGAAAGGCCTTCGTCCAGCACGGAGCGAAGTACGCCAAGCTTGAAGCTATGGCGAAGTAGACCACAGCGACGTGAAGAAGTTAAGTCAGTGAAAACCTCTAATACTCCGTTTGAGCGGAATGTTTGCATTTCGATAACAAAAGCCTAAATCGCTAGATGCAGTGACTCCGTGGCGAAGATGTCACGGCGTTTCTGTGTGAGTTTCAGTTGTGCCAGTTGATCTCTCAACGTTGAGTTCTCCTGGCTGACCCGTAGCAACTCGTTGCGGTACAACACGTTCTTCCTCTCCGCCAAGAAGCGGCACTTCTGCTCCCTTGCGAGCGTCGCCTCCATCTCCCGGAGCTTCCCTTCCAGCTCCGTCGCCTCACTCGACACCGACATCGAGTTAGCTGAAGTGACAGCAGCGGCGCTCGCGCTCAGTCGCTGAAACATCGTCCAGCCCTTAGGTCGCTCCTTTTCGTCTGCGTTCTGCTGCTCCTTTTTGTCCTCTGATTCTTCTACCTGCGTCTCTGGTGACGTCTTTTGACGCTGAAACACAAGCGTCACGGGGCCTCTGGGCACCTGGCGAAGCTGATCCACGATCTGTGGGAAGCGTAGACTCGAAACGTCACTGTCGTTCACGGACAACAACATATCTCCTGGTTTGATAGCTCCACTGGCTTCTCCAGGCGCTAAAGCACCGGACGGGAGCCGGTAGAACGGCACCCGCGTGTCCACAATGGCGTGAGAGGCATCCCCAGCAGCTGCAAAGTAAATCCCAAGGCCGTACGCGCCCTTGATGAGCTCTACGGAGTAGCATGAGGCTTCAGGAGACGAATCCATGCTAATCAATAGATCTTCTGTGTCGCTTCAAGATCAGGATTTAAATCACTTGGAAAATGTATGGTCACTAAATTCGGACATGGCTACACTTACATACTACTAACATGCAATTGCGTTGACGACGCTCTTCCAGCGGGGAGGTTCGACGTTCGCTTTGCCTCCACTGCTCGAGTACGTCCCGAGGTCTTTAACCCACAGAGCGAACTCCTCCAAATTGCTACGTAGTCTCGCGTCCTGCGTCGCGTCTTGGCTCGTGATGTAGTCGATGTAGAAAATGTAGTCCCTGTAAAAGAACACATTATTATAATGAATGCTTTTAACGATAAATCATACACAACGTACCAATGCGTTGTCTGGGCTGTAAAGAGGCTTCCGGCGGTAGCTGCTGGACGGCTCTCAATCTTGACGATCATCACGTTTCGAAGTGCGAAAGCCGAGACGATCTTGAAAAGAGCTTGAGGCTCGTTGGGCACAGCCACGACGATGCTAGACTTTGTAGTTGTAGGAGATCGTGTGCTAAGGATGGAGACCCTTGGCGATGCACCTAGTGGCAGCGGTGTCGCGTCCAGCTTTCCGAGAATCATGTAGCGCGTCTCACTATTGAGTTCATCTCCAACTCCACGTTCCAGTACCACCAATCCATGTGCATGAGCAGCCTGTTCACTTGCAATTGCTGCCACGTGACGCTTCTCCTCCTGCTTGACGGTCTGACAGGCGCCAGCGCTATCCCAAGCTGCGTTGCGCTCGATGATTCTGCCCAATCTACGCTCCATGGCGCAGATGTAACTCTCACAATGATCCAGCACTGCTGGGTGCGATGATAACTGTTTAATCTCACTCATAGCCACCCCTGGCAACACGCACAGACACAACTCCTGCACACAAGCTACCTCGCCCACAATCTTCAAATGCGAGGCCACTAGGCGGTCTAAATTGCCGTGGAAAGTGCCTGAAATCGAGTTCTCCACGGGTAACACGCCGAACGCCAGTTCGTTTCTCTCTACGGCTTCCATCACGTCGTTCATGTGGGAAAATCCCACCGTCATGAAGTCGTTGGGTGTCAAGGCATTGGCCGCTCGCAGCTCCTCGAACGCTGTCTTGGCTGCCACCTCTGAGAACGCACCCTCTTTGCCCTGGAAACCTACCAGCACGTAGTTGGTTGACAGAGGTGCCGGTTGAATTGGTTGCTGCACCTCCTGCACTGTCATCGCTGCCTCCTGCTGAGTCTCATCTATCTCCTCTTTAGCCTCCGTCTTGTGTTTCTTGCTTTCGTTGCCATTAATTGGTGTTCTCTCCGTACCGTGCTTACTGCCTGCTGACGCAGGTAGCACTTGTCCCGTGGACGGCCGTCGTCCCGCGCCTGGAAGCCGCTTGGCTGTCGGGTGCAGCGCCAAGAGCTCCGCTTCCTTGTCCCTCCACGCGCGAACGCAGTTGCGGTCCACGTTGTACTGACGAGCCACAGAGCGCAGAGACTGCGTTTTGGAAGCCTCCACTACCTTGAGCTTCTCGGTCACCGTGAAACTGCGCTTCTTCTCGCTCTTTGCCGGAGGCGCAGCCGCACCGGACTCAGCGTCCGACATGCTTGTCAAGCCCGACACTTCAATGTAGGACGAATGTTGCTTGTTACTGAATGGGTTAGCACTCACTTCGATGTTGAGCGAATGTCGTTCTTCGCCAGATTAAATTTAATAAGAGAGTGAATAGAGGCACTGAGTGAGATCGCACCTAAAAGGACTTTTACGGTACCAAATCGGTAAATTACCTTGATATATTACCAGATACTTCAATATTTCGAAAATCTGAAATCAGACACCTTCCCCCTTACGTCCCTCCGCAAAACGTTCAGAGCCGCTCATTTGGATTTTCGCGCGTCTAGGCCTCAAGTCGACCTTGGGTCGCTATTTGTGTACGTTAAGTTATTGCGCTTGTGTTGGTTGTTATTGTTGCTAAGAGATATTGTAACAGCACAGGAGACGGTCTATGAGTGGAAGCGAACCAGAGGCGCACGTGCCATCCGCCAGCGTGTGGGAGGCCTCACCAATCGGCCAGGAATGGCATGAAAACTGGGACGCATTCAACAGCTACCTCGGCGAGTATCAGGAGAGGACACACCAGCTCTTTCGACTCCGTAGTTCGACGTCGGTGGCCCGTCGTAACACGGAGATCAAAGCCCATGGAGCTATTGCTGACAACACATCGGGAGAGACGTCCGATTCACCGCCCTCGCTTATCCCAGATGAATTCAAAACCTATTGGATGAAACTTATCTGCACGCACGGATGGCGTCGAAAAAGTCGCAGTACTGGTCAACGAAAGAGCTACTTCGGCAAATCGACTGAGTGCAAGGCGGATATCAAGGCTGCTGTGACGTGGAACAGAGATAAGCAGAAATTCATGGTGCGCGTTACTGGCTACAGCATCAGCCATAATCATCGCGTCGACCGAGCTGTGTACGAGAACCATTCGTCGGTGCGGCGTGTCGAGGATCCAATGCTACTTGCGTTCGTGGACGTGCTACAAGCGTCGGGTTCGAAACCCAAGCGGATCATGCAGTTTCTGCGCGAGAAGACGGGTACGTATACATGACTTTCGTCTTGCTTTAACTTCTATTTCTGATGAATCCGTTTATAGGTCAGAACGTGACGCTCCGTGACGTCCACAACATGGTTGCTAGAATGAGAGAGAAGCGGCGCGGTTCCGGAACCGTAGAGCAGCGACTTGAATCTCTAATGCGGGAATTTTGTGGAAGGCGGGGTAACCGAGCTTCTGTGTTTGTTGATGACGAATCTTTGGCGCAGACAATCACGCTGCAGACGCGCCAGATGCGCCGCTGGTTCAAGGCTTTTCCGGAGGTGCTGTTGATCGACGCGACGCACAACACGAACGACTCGAGGTACAAGCTCTTCTCGTTCATGATACATGATGTGTACGGCCATGTAAGTTTACGTGTCTAGAGGTACCTGTTGGTGACTATAGACACGTAATGTACAAGAGTTACCCTCAGATGTACCTGTAGGTACCGAAAGGTACTAATGTTACCGTTTGCGTGCCTAGGGTCAGTATGTGCAGCACAGCCTAATGGAAAATGAGAGTGCGGAGTGTCTTACCGATGCGATCGAATCTTTCAAGTTTTCAAATCCGTCGTGGGAGGAGATTCGTGTTATCGTGATCGACAAAGATATGGGTGAGCTGAGCCTTTTGGAGGCGCACTTTCCAAACGTTAAAGTGATTCTCTGTCACTTCCATCTCAAGAAATACATCCGGTCGGAGATGGCAAAGAGTGAGTACGGAGGGCCAAGCAGCTTCGACATGGATCAAGTAGAAGACGCAGTAGATATGATGAGAACAGCAACAACAAGTGAAGATTACACAAGGTATCTCAAGTACCTGTATTTCCTCTTGGATAACGTTCAGTTATGCTCTACGGACGCGATCCCAGACCCAAAGCACCCGTTTCTCCGTTATTTTATGAAGAATTGGGACCAACAGAAGGAGCGTTGGGCTCTCTACGCCTGTTCGGACGTACCGCATCTTGGGAATCACACAAATAATCGGTAAGAATTTATGGAGTTAATGCTTCTGCATTTTGCATCGAGTTAAGGCTTCTGCATTTAATTTGATGCTAACGTTTGTGTGTTATGCGATAGCTTGGAGGCATCGTGGGGCCATCTTAAGGAAATCCTGAAACCTGAGATGCCTCTTGACGAATGTGTGGATACACTGATATTTCTGCAGGCAGTCGCAGAGATGGAATACAGTAAAAATATGACAGCGGTGGGGTACATGCGATATCAGGGCGCGGATAAAGAGCTGGAGCGACTTTCACAGGAGGTGAGCCCACACGCTTACCGTCAGATTGAGCAACAGTACTGGATTGCAAAGGACCGAGCTACCCACTACGAGGTCACCGAAGTGACGCCCAACATGTTCACCGTATCGTGCGGCAGCGACAATAACGTCTATCATGTCGATACGTCGGTAAGTTTTATAGTTGATGCTAGCAAAATTTATCTTATTTATTGACTAATTGTCTTTGTATTGGTACAAATGATAGATATAACGCTGCTCTTGCGTTTTCATGCGTACCACGCTTCTTCCTTGTCGTCACGTCATGTACTGGAGACTGAGCAATGGTAAGAATGTAATTCCGATTCGGCACATTGCCCAGCGATGGAGACTGTCGTGTAAGCTGAATCAACCTGCTGAAGAGGAAGACGCCCCCCAAGATCAGATCGCACGCAAGTCCTTCCAAATCCGTGAGTCGATGATGGTGTCAAGCAAACACAAGGTTCTCAATGGCACCACCAAATTCAGTACGGCTTGTCGACGCGGTACTCAGATTGCTGACATTATGAGCCGTAATGGTACAGCAGTCTTCAATGAGATGCTGGCAGCTTTGGACAAGTTTGAGGAGATCATCAAGGACGGGGTTGCACCGTTCGTGGGTCGTGAAGGTCAATGGTTTGACCCACTTTCTCAGTTATCGATTTCTTCGTACGACCTACCTTCTGCTGTCGATGCAAGCGGCACCACAACATCCGATCAAGAATTGGATCCTGTTTCCCCCAAAATTCTCGAACAAAGTCCTGAATGTGACTATTCTGATGACGTGCCGCAAACACACCCACACCTGTGCGACTCTATGGATACTGAGACTACAACTACAGATGCTGTGCCAGGGAGTATCAATACCGTGACGTCAAATACAAATGGGGTGGCTACAAGTACCACAGGAACACCTCCAGTGGCTACACGTACCAGCGGAGTGGCTGCAGGTACCATAGGAGAAGCTGCAGTGGCTACAGGTACTGATGGAGTGCCTACAGGCTCTCAGAAGGGTTCAACTGTACCTACGGTGACTGAGGATACCAATCGCGCAAAGGATGTAGAAACGGCGCCAACAAGCATCCTGTCGAAGCGACATCCCACAAGCTCAGCTAGCGAGAACTCTGACACATCTACACCGGCGACATTCACGATCAGTAAAAGTGCGAAGAGCCGTGGGCGCCCTAAAGTGCGAAAACAGCAGAACGTGTCCGGCAAGAAGGAGCGCATGACTCGTGGAAAGGAAAAGGCGACAAAATTAGTTCAAGGAACATTGGTGCCTGTGCCGAGCCTAAATAATCTCGTCAAACTTCTGGATAGGGACTACAGATACATTGATATCAAGTCGTCGACGCAGTCGCTCTCGGAACGATCGGTCCCACAATCTAAGAAGGCTATTGCTGGAATTTTCACATCCGAGGAGAGCGAAAACGACATTCGCTACATTTTCCCGCAGTGGTTTGTGACGAAAGCACAGAGTGCTATTCAGCAGTTTCGAAAAGCCGTACCTGTGGACTGTGGCGAAGATGGCGTAGGAGTACGAGTACCTCGCTTTGGTATCTATCAACTAAGGGATATCAATGCGATGGATCGCTGGCACCGTGCTTTGAAGTGCATTACGGACGTGGAAGATACTGTGGTTTGGGCTGTCAATACCAGCAACAAACGGTTGTCATTGCCAGATGAACTTTTGGACGGCGTGAGTGATGACATCGGTATGCGTGAGCAGAAAATCAAGACATTATTATTGCGCGGAGGACCGCGTACACCGTTTGGTACTCTATCGTCACTCTCGCTACTCACGTTACGTGGAAATAAATGGTTAGATGATGCATGCATGGCTCAAGGGCTGGTGCTACTTCAAAAGGAAAACACCAAAGTGGGAATTATCGATCCGATATTTCATCGGTTTCGCGACCGAGAAGATAAACTACGCGTTATACGCAGTGGTACTCCTTTTGATTCCGCCAATGAGCTGGTATTGATGGGGTTACACGTGGATAACAATCACTGGTGTGGGATTGTGTTTGATTTTCGCCCTGAAACCAGATCAGTCACGGTATTCGACCCATTGCAAGCTACGAATACCAATTATTACGGCATGTGCGATGATTTACTAAAGGATCTATTCGGAGAATTGCGTGCCAACATGAGGCTCAAGAAGGAAACCAAGCCACGCCAGCCAGATGGAGCCAATTGCGGCGTTATGGTACTCCTCTTCTTTGAGTGCTACATTCGTGGTATTTCTATGCCAACAAGCCAAGCCCCGCAATGTTGCGCTTTATGCGGCTGCGCTATCTACTGAAGTGTATACCGTAGCGCTATTGCAGATGGCGCTCTTGTAGATGATAGCACTATGTTTACCTTTCAGTACAGAACACATTCGTTGATATCTCACGTCTCCAGTATCATTTACAGGAATAAACTGGTAAGACGAGTTAATGACAGCTCATCAGGTAGCCGTTTGCTCTTTTGAGGTAAGTAGGAGCACTGTAACTCATCGGTGGCATTTGTTCAAATTGGAAACTCCATAGTACAAGTGACGCTCGAAGCTCTTATGCAAGCGGCCTAAAAATTTCCCTCATAGTCGCCCCGTAAAATGGTTTGGAAGCCAATGTCCAAAAATTCACTAAGTTATCTGTACATTCGATCAACATTCACAATGTGATTTATAAACTGTGCAACCTTCGCGTAACACCTTGTATTTCAATCCACCACCACCACTCATCGCAATCTCTATATTTGAGAAATTTTTTGAAATGTATTATTTTATATTACCCCCCTTTTCTGAAATCGGTACCTCTTGCACCAAATAAAGTGCCTTAAGGCACGCCGGTGCCTATGGTGCCGCTCAGTGGGTAACACGACGCCCCGATTATGTACACTCCATTCAGTGCCTGCAACAACGGTCATTTAATAATTAAACTTGATGGTACAGTAATTTGCCTTAATAGCAAAGTCCGTCCTGGTTTACATTTTTCAAGTGAACTGTGTGATAGAGGCGTGATTCTCTACAAAAACATATGTGAAGTCATTTACAGACACTTTCTTAAGGGTTATAAAATTATATGACCTCGCTATTGAGGCAAATCACTGTACTACAGTAGGACGACGTCCTGTTTGCACTCAAAAAAAAAAACATAAATGTCTGAACAGTACTTGCGGCACTCGAATCACAATACAAGCACTCTTACTAATCTTTCACCACTCAGAAACAGCATGAATCACCGTAATGCATACACGAACCACACAAAACTCCCCTCACAGCACCAGAAAATCTAACATTCAATCAAATTCACGTATTTCTTCAATTTTATCCAATCGCAATATAATATCTCCATAGCACTTCGGGCTTGAATCCACTCGATAACTCGACCCCACAGCCACAACCAAGCCCCGCCACCCCCACAAGCTCGCCCAACTCACCATGCCCGCCAGAGTCGCCTGGACTGCAATGACCCCCATCATGCCCACCAGCGACGCCGAGCTGCTACTCGAGTCGCTCAAGACCTTCAAGGTCACCAAGAGCCATCTGGTCTCCTGTGGTCTGTGCAACCACGCCGTTCCGCACGCGATGCGCGTTCGCTTGCTTGTGTGCAATTGTCACACTTGTGCTAGCGTCCAACCCCACGCCTCCTGCTTTTGGCGGGGCAAGACGCTTGCATACAGTACAACCTTATGCGAGTGGAGGAGGCAGGTGAGTACCTCTCACCTGCCCCGTCCCCGCGCGGAACCGCCTCATCGTACTAATGGAGGAGGCGGCACGTGAGTGGGTAGCACAAGGATTAAAGCCCTCAAAAATTCGCTCAGGGTTTTTACGGCGCTTCAATATCGACGAAACCTCGCTGCCGCCGCTTTCAGTTGTGCAGAGGTTTGTGCACAACTACGCCACCTCTCACCTACGGAACAACTACATTCTAGTGTCTGTGAAGGCCAAGATCCACGAAGCGGTGTTTACCAACGAGGAAAACGGTGAGGCGTTTACATTCGCCTGGGAGAACGATGCGGACGGACGTCCAACTGTCGGCAACGGAAGTGACCACCTGCCGGTCATTATTGGTATGACTACCAAAACCTTGCTTAAGCGCGTTGACCGCGACCCTGGCTCCTTTATTTTTCATCTCGATGCCACATACAAGCTTTGTCAAGTGGCTTACCCCGTACTGGTTGTCGGGATCTCGGACAAAATGAGAAGCTTCCACCTCGTCGCCATTCTCATCATGCCGCAGCAGATGCAGTTGCATCATGCTAGAGCTCTGACCGCTCTTCGCAATGTCTACTTGGCGGTCATGCACAAGCCGCTTGTAGTTCGGTATGTGATGTTGGATGCCGACAAAGCGCAACGCAACGGTGTGGACGAAGTATTCGGACGTGATTGCTCGATAGTGCATCTCATGTGCTGGTTCCATGTTGCTAAAAAAAAAAAGGTCTATGAAAAAGCTAAGAACCTCGAGGCTAGTCTTTTCGCTAAGATTCTTCACGACGTTCACGATCTCCACTTCACTACCAGCGACCATGAGTATGAGGAGACAAAGTCGAGGGTGCTTGCCGATTGGGCTTCCTGGCCGGAGTTAGCCAGATTCATGGCTTACTTTACGGAAACGTGGCTTGCAAGTCGCTTCTCGCAGTGGCAAGTGTACCACAGCCCCTCCGGTATTGCCACCACCAACAATCCGGTGGAGCAGTATAACGCCGTTCTCAAGCGTGACGTCACTCCCCACCGCAAGCTCAAAATGGGGGTGCTGTTGGGTCGTTTGCTGGACTGGTGCCGTCTTGAGAGCGCTCGGGCAGCACCATTCGCAACAGCAACCGTAGCCGACGCTCGCCTTCACCGCCGTGCTCGGGAAATGGAGCGTACAGGCCTTCTGTCTGAGCTCGTCGTGAGTAGACACAGTGTTGCGTTCATGCTTGGAGAAACACCAGACGAGGTGATGTCTCAAGACGTAGTGTACGTTCGCTCTCTCCCAGCCAATCGCTCTTACAATGAAGACCTACGCCGCCGGCATGAGGACCTTCCTGTCTCAGCACAGCTCGGCCAAAACACTGCACGCATGAAAAAGATTGGATGCCATCGACAGGCTGGAAGGTCGACATTCGCTTGATGGCATGCCCGTGCCGCTTCTTCGTGAAATTTGCGTACTGTACGCACAATGTATTTGCTCAGAACGCACGTGGTCACATCGACCTGTTCGGCCGCGAGCGATTTGTTTATCGCGGCATTACTAAGAAACGTAGGTCGTCAACGCCCTGGTCGCCCGACGTCAAATGGACACGCACTCTCTGTCAACTAGGCAGCACACACTACAGTAAATCCCATGTTAGTACAAATAATATAGATCACTCCCATTTGCTACGCTTACCATCGATAACGTAGCGCTGCTCTGTGACCTGGATCAGTTGATCACCAAGCAACATAGTCTTGGGCAAGGCTGTTGAACGTGAGAGTCCCTATTTGCTGCAAGTACCAGCGCCGTAGCAGCCTCGAACCCCTACATCAATCTGTACATCCTGAACGGTACTCCCTCTGTCGACTTGTCGGCGCGAGTATCAATCGGGCAGCATTTTTTGCCGCCCTTCCGGGTATTTTTGCACACACCAGGAGAGAACTTGGCCGACACCTGATGACTGGAGTGTCTCTCCAACGTTCTTACGCAGCTAATGAGCTCTTTCAGCGCTCTCTTGAGCCTCTTGGGGGGACGTGAGCGCCGGAGGAACGCCGTCCGAGCGCGGCGCCACGGGTCGGCGTCTGTGGAGACAGGATTTTATTGTGTGTGCACCAGAGGCTGCAAAAGGTTACCCGTACTCGTGAGCAAACCGTTTAACCGCACCCACGGGTTGCCGCGGGCAACCGAAGGCAGAAGTAGTTGCGCGTCGGGCAGTTACGGGCAACCTAATTTCGACAGCGGTCGGTTGCGAATGTCCGAGCTATTAGACAAGCTATTTTTTTTCTTTGCTATCACTCTAACTTCATTTCCACCACTCTAGCATCTGCAGCTCAAGACATGGACGCTTTCGTATTCCGGACCGGTCGTGATGACGAGAGTGCAGCCACTACCAACCGTGACGACCTTTCAAGCTACAGAGTAAAACAACTACAAAAAATTAGATCCCAAAAAGATTTGTCATCGATCAAGACTGCTATCAAGCGTGAGTTAATGCAAAATGAGTCCAAGCCGGACAAAATCGTGCTTTCACTTCTCTCTGAGACGTCAACTGGCACATCAAAGTGCTGGGATTATTTCTCTCATGTCGTGGAGAAGTCAACTGGTGTGCACTTTTCCGTTGGAAAATCTACTTTTGTTGCATGCAGAGCGTGTTATCAGATATTCACTTTCTCTAGAGGAAATGGTACGTCTACGTTGAATAATCACACCAAATCATGCTCCATTCGGGAAGCAAACGCTCAAGCGGGTTCAATGAGTTCTTTGTGATACCAATGGCTGCTTCAACGAAGGACAAGCAGAAGGTTTCCCAGGACATTGCCAAGATGTGCTGTCTTGACCTGCGGCCATTTTCACTTTGCGAAGGACGAGGTTTCCGGTATCTTGCTAGTGTTCTGATAGATATTGGTGTACAGATGAAGGCCCCAGTTGATCTTGATCATTTGTTGCCTGTTGGGAACACAATAAAAAAAGTATGTGATCGATACAGCTTCTTCAACCCGAGAACAAGTAGCACGTATGCTGACATTACACTTCAAGAACAACATTGGTGCGGGTTTTACTACTGATCTGTGGACTGATACGACAAGGAAGATGTATTTTCTCTCGGTAACGGTTCATTTTATTGATGAATGCTTTCGTCTACATTCTCGTGTGTTACAAGTCAAGCCACTTGATGTAGAGTCTCACACTGCAATTTTCGTTTTGGAAGCGTTCACCGAGTGCTTGAGGCGCTTCTGCATCGGTGATGATGATCTATGCACCGTCGTCAGTGATAGTGGGTCCAATATGTGCTGTGATGACGGATTACCATCAAGGTATGCGTGGTTAGCATGCTCGGACCACAAGATAGCAACTATGATAACAACCGTGCTAAGCAAGACCACAAAACGAGTGTCTGGAGTGCAGTTGCCGAACTTCTACAAGTACCGTGACAATGCCCCAAAAGTATTTTACCTGATCGATGCATGCAAAGAGCTCGTGGCCTATGTAAAGCGGTCAAATATGCAGAAAGAACTACCAACGACACTCAAACAGGAGAATACTACGCGGTGGAATTCACTTCTACGTATGCTGGTCAGTGTGCTGGATAACTATGACGATTTGGGACCCATGCTAACAGCGCGAGACAGATTCTCCTATCTGAAACGCATCGATCGAGCTCTTATAGAAGAGCTGGTGCTGTTTTTACAGCCTTTCCAGACTGCTACACTCTCCTTAGAGTGCTGGAAAAAACCAACTTCGCATCTCGTTGTGTATGCTAAACACAAACTACAACGCCATCTGACACCTGTACACGCGCTTCAGCATGGTGATCGACTGCGTGGAGATACGGATGAGGCTGTTAAATACGATTCACCATATCTTACCGGATTGAAGCAGCTAATTTCCGATCATGGGATGCCCAAATGGAGCTTGGACACTGTACATTATGTGGCTGCACTGCTCGACCCTCGTAGAAAGCACAAACTACACAAATATGGAGTAGATGAACACAAACTTACTATGGCGAGAAGGACTATCTTATCAAATATGCGGAAGATTATGGATAAACTGCCAAAAAAGAAGCTGAAGCCCAATCATGAATCCTCACTTAACGACATTTCTGATGATTCAGATGATGACGACGAAAGTAAGTGCGACTATCAGCGTGAGTCACCTGAATACATGGAGATAAACCGTTATTATGGGCTGAGACTAAGTCATACAGAGCTACTGGATTTTGATCTACTTAAATGGTGGCACAAGGTGACTTACACTTCTTCCGATGGTGATTTAGCACCCTTTCCAATACTCGGGCTTGTTGCGCGTTCGGTTCTGTGTATTCCAGCGTCAAGCGCTATGTCCGAAAGCAACTTTTCTGACGCCGGGAATGCATTTGGAAAGAAGAGGACAACTTTAAACCCGTACGTCCTCGACGATATCCTGGTTGCGCGATCCAGTATCGATACTCTGTGACTAGATTGCGGCCAACCGAAGTTTTCCGGCGGGTGGGTATGGGCATCCTCTGTTTCGAATCGGTTGGACACGGACATCCTCTTCGTGTGTCTAATACTTACGGGTGGGTACGGCCGCCCGACCTGTAATGTTTGCAACCTCCGGTATGCACCACACTTCATGTCTGTCTGCTGGTACATAAAGACTGTGGCAAAAAATGTTGCCTCGATACAAAATAATCTGCGCCTGGTTTCATGACGCTGCGTTGGTCTATGTTCTGTGTGCTGGTAGTGTGTAATTGAGTGGCGAGCGCTAATTCTTTGAGTGTTTGTCGTATTTACTCCTACAGTAGTACACGAAGGACCGGTAATAAAATACTCCGTTTTTATAAAATATTAGTTTAGTCATGATAAATAAAAATGTTCTCTGGATATTTATATCCACCTTTACGGATGAAGGACTTTGGATCAGGTTTGGCAGGTAGACGACCAAAGCCACGGGCACTGGCAGGGTTCTCCATCTTTTCCTTCGAGTTTGGTCCCCTCGGATATCCTGTATCATATTATATTTGGTTACTTTTGTAATAACTCAATACCTTGAAATGATAAAAGAAGAGCTAAAGCGACGAAATGCTTTATAACCTTTTAAGATCCGATCCAAAAAATGGTGAATGTTGACCCAGTCGGACAAGAACGACATTCCCGCAACCTCACATATTGTAGGGGAGATCTACGGAGAAGGCAATGTTGCCTTGCTAAGGAGAGGCGGGAGTCGTAAGGGGTGTCGTTGTATAGCCAATTAGTGTGACGTCTATCTAGCACATATATAACCATGATGTGGGAGGGTTAGAAGGCTACTTTGCCTTGCTAGGGTGTGGTCATGGAATTTGCCATCGGTTCTGAAAAATATTTTAAAGCTGTACTCACATATCTGTGTGGTGGGGGAGGAGAGAGTATTAGCCGCTCGAAAATTTGACAAGTCGAGTAAAACATGAGTTTTGTGCGATTTTTACTATAATACTTCCATCGATAGCTTCCCCTCGGCCGAATACTACTCAAAATTTCGTCGAAGGCGCCACTCTGGTCTCTCATTCCCTTCGTGACCGTACTGCAATGCACATAGAGCGGAGATAATAAGTATATTATAGTTTTCCTGCTTGTTGGGGGCATTTCGCTTTAAACGGATGCCGGTATTAAGGATATAAGCTTCTGCCTCATCTCATGTATTACTTTTTCGCATAGCCAACAAGCACCTAGCTAGACTCCTCTAGTAGACTTCAAAAAAATAGTTCTTAGAAAGCACATTTTTAATGTTGCTTTTTTATCATTTTTTTTATTTTAACGCAAAAAATATCCAGAGCTTCCCGGGCAACGCACGGCATTAGTGGGTACAAATATGTATAACAAATATTTATTTATACAGGAAATACACACATGAGGATATAAATATCCGAGCAAGTTGAAGTACTAAAAAAAAACAGTTGTTGCTGTTCGAGACTAGAGTGTGTCAATATCGGCAATGGCCATGGAGCCGCTCCCACCGACGTCGGCGGAGGGCTTGGACCACCAGCAGCAACAGCGGCAATTACAGTATTTTATGGACCGTGGTCGAGTGCCGCCACTCAAGCGCAATCCAGATCGAGTCACCAACGACGTGACCGATATCCGCGGCACAAGACCACTGCTCAAGAATCACATGTACGTCAACAAGCCGCACTTCTACGATGCCCACGACATCAAGGGCTCCACAAGCATGGAGCTGCACCCGAAGAACTGGCGCGCAGGAAGCGAAGACCGATTCAAGCAGCTTCCAATCGAGGGCACCACCTCTCGACCGGCAGGTTTTCGAACGGAGCGTGTTGTAAATCCACTACAGCCAAACTACAAACTCCCGTCCTTCACGAAAGCGCCACCGGTGCGTTTCAGTACAGCATCCTCAAGTCGTGTGATACCTCACTTTGAACCTCTGTAGATTGAGCCAAAGTTTCTGCGGGACAGCTACAACGTGTCCGACATCGAAGGCACGTCGATTAAGGTTCGCGATATCCAACATCCTCGAGACGGCCTGAAGTTGGTAAGTAATATACACTCATGAAAAGTCCACGATTACGTACTGAAATCAATTGTAGGACGATATTGCAGGTGCTCAAGCAGGTTGGTTACCTCGTCATAAGCGAGGACTGCGTGAACACCCACCACGGGACATTCTGAACGTGCAGGACATCACCAACGTAGACTTCAAATCCAGTCGAGTCACGTGAGTACTAATTAGTTGTTTTGCTATCCGTCAGCAGCTTACGAGTCTGTTATTCCGCTGTTCTTTTGCTAGAAACGTATTAAACCCCGTTTACACTGTCAACGGCATGACCGTGAGCGATGACCCGCTGTCCCAGCCACTAAAACAACATCCCAAGCGAGATAAACCTAGCTACGCGTTGAAGACAGACGATATCGAAGGTGCAAGCTGCACAGACCCTGCCACTGCAGTCGTGGCAGGCATCGTCATGGCACATAGACGCAACTACCGGGACACTAACATCACCTCCGACATTTCGGGTGCCAAGGCAGACACACTGGTGCACAGTATCCGATCTACACGACGTGTTGATCCCAACGCGCCGCAGTATTCAGCACTGGACGGGTCGCGTGTGGACTCTAGTGCAATTTCCGTTGGCAAATCCATCGTTTTTGCTGATCTTGTGCATGAACACGAAGAGCTCGAGGCTGCTTACAAGCGTAAACATACTGAGGTCAAGCCGTATGTTGTCAGTGGCGTCGGCAACGTTGGTCTTGTGGGCTCAGCTAACAGAAACCGAGAGAAGAGACCTCCAAGCTCGAAGCAAACCAACGAGAAACCTCCTAGCACTGCACCTGTAAACGCCGCAAAGACGAAGACGGATCTGACTCCTACTATCACAGGTGGTACCAAGACCTCTACTCAGGCTTTAAAGCCTTCGTCAGCACCTGGACGAGCGAATACTGGGAGGACTCGAAACGAGTGGAAGCAGGAAGAAGCGAGACGAGAGGAGATCCAGCTAGTTCGCGAGCTCAGCTAAGACACTGCAAATACATTAATCCGCATTGAGAGTCACCCTTGTGCATGCTGTTAGTCATACCATGAGCAGGGTGCAGGAAGAAGAGAAGCTAGATTTGAGCAGAAAAGCACCATTACCTTAAGCTACAATACCGTTTGCTTGCTCTTTTGTGTCTGGATGTGCGGCCTAGGTGAGGTCGAACTCGTCGTACATAGGAGCGACCGGTTTAGACGCAGGTTTGGACGCCGGTGTCTCTTCTTTCGGAGGTGCGGCAGCCGCCTCGAACGAGTCCGAATAACCAGCACCCGCCGATTCGTTCGGGGTCATGGAGAACTCAAGCGAGTCTGAGTCTGGCATGGCGAACTCGAGGTCGTCCTCGTAGTCCATGCGAACGCTAGCACGCGCCGCTGCGGGCGGCGGAGAATGCACCAAAGTAGGCGACAAAGAGGACGACTGCTTAGTGAGCGCAGCGGGTTTCTCGGTTATCTCCTGCTTGTGGGTCGAAGTTGGTTTCTTCTTGTCTTTAGAAACGTCGACTTCACCGAGAGCTTCAGCCAGCATTGCTTCGTAGTCGCTGTCCCGTACATCCGTACTCGACGTCGTCGGCACTTGAGAAGCTGAAACATCGTACTCGGAGTCCAGCGAAGGAGCTTGTACTGGGGCTGGCGCTCTTGCAGAGGGCGCGAATGGGTTACGCTGGGCTGGGGCTGCGCGTGCTGACGGTGCGAACGGGTTACGCTGTTTCGGTTGTTGGTGCTGAGGCAAGCCTCCTCCACGAGAAGGATCCGGTCTGTGTTGGCGCTGTGGCGGTGGTGGGGCGTCTCCAGATCCATATACCGATAATTTGCGGCAGATCCGTCCGATCTGGTTGTCCAGCGCCATGAAGCCGGGCTTTCGTACAGTGGCCTGGAGGAGCTCTTCGTTGCCCATCTTGAACGCGCGAACGAGGTCCTCGGCCAATGCACAGTCGTCTGAAGACAAGAACGAGTCGTCCTGCAAGCAACGCGAGTACAAGGCATCAGCTGCAGGCACGTCGCCCGATGCCAACATCAAGATCACTTGGCTCAGGTGCATTTTGTGCACATTGTGGCGCTGGTCCATGGCCTCATACAGCGTCACCAAGCGGTCCAGTAGCTTCATAGCCTCACCGTATTTACCATACTTCACCAAGAAGCTCAGTGTCTTGCGGAACGTTTCGACCGCGAAGTGGGGCTTGTCCTGTGCCTCTAACAGGTCGCACGCGCGCCAATACAGGGGCAGTACGTCGTCCGCACTGGAGCCATAGCTTTCGCAGGCCTGTGCACCTTTAACCAGTGCGTCCGCAGCCTTGCCGAACTCGCCCATATCCACATACAGGCCGCTAGCCGTCTCGTAAGCCTTGCGTGCCTCGGCCGTGTGCTGCTGTGCAGTGTGTGCACCGGATCGCTCTGCTTTAAGCTGCTGCAGCGCTGTCTTGGCTACATTTTCCCACGCTTGTGCAGCTCGGAATGGTGACTGGTTGTGCTCCTGGGCTTCGGCGCAGCGCGCGAAGGCTTGTTTGCTGGATTCGAAGTCGCCTCCGAGGCGGAAAAGTTCGCCGGCTTTGTCGAGCAGCGGCGCTGCTGTTAAGTAGTCCGGTGAGCCGCGGAAGAAGGAACGCTTAGCTAGCGCCTTTTCCGCTTGCTTGAGCTGCGCCACCGCCTCCGCGCACTTGTGCTGCTGCAGCGACGACATGAGGGAGGACACGTCAGATGATGTCGAGTTGTAGCTGTGCAGGAAGGGTGTTGTTGAAGCGGGGTGTCGTTGAAGCGGGGTAGACACTTTTTGTACATTTAACATTCAAATATGTGGCAGTAGCCACCGCTCTTCACGACCGACCGACCAACGACCGACTTGGCAAAATTAAACCTTATCCCAGTACTTTTCCAAATAAGGCAGTACATTATAGTCAAGAAAAATATGGAAGAGCTCCTTGTTCATGGCAATGGCATGCCGCATGCCCATTATTATTATTTGTCGTTGCTTCTCGTGATGTGAATAACTTTAGTTTCGATTGCCCACCACAGCCTGACGAGAGTCACTACAAAAGCAGCGAAATTCTTCTAGCGGTCGACAACTGTTGTCTTCTTCGTGGTTGGCGATATTGCGACACCGTTTGTTTGTATCAAGTGCTTCGCAGTCTTGCGTTGCTCCATACGAAAATATGCGTTAGTTTTAGACGTTATGTAAGCGCATACATGTGATGTGGGTTGCAGTAGCGCTCTTAACGAAATGGATCTGTCATTGCGAATACGTACAGTAGAAGCCAACAGTTTTTTCTGTTTGTTTTGTTTCCAATGAAAAACGCAGAAGCCATGGATAGGTGTGTCCGCAGATGCCTTCGTTGTCTCTCGTTGGCAATATTTGGACATCCAAAATGAGACCATGCATGCTAATACCAAAAAATATAAGCGTTGTAGCATGTAAGTTGTTTTTCGCCGCGCGAAGTGGCGTGGTGTCAACGAGACTGCGAAGCCAAAATAGAGACAGTAAAGCCCAAATACCTTCGAAATACATGTAGTGCTTCGGCAGGTAGGTAGGTAGAGAGAAGGTAGTCGAATTAGCTTTTAGTTAGCTTCGGCAGGTAGCCAGCCACGTGTTCATCTTCTTGTTGTTAAACCAAACGGTTGATTGTGGCGAAGTTAAATTTCGTCCAGGCCAAATTGAAGTGTTAGTCTAAACATTTCGAACCCCATTTTGTTTAGACGAGCTCTTCAATGCAGATGGCCAGCGTGGAGCACGCTGAGTCCCCGCCAAAGAAGATCGCCAAAACCGGTGGATATTGATGCCTGTCCAATGGGCAGTGTCCATCATCCGGAGCGAGACAGTCGAAAACCCATCGTGGGAGTTCATGAAAGCATCACCTTGTGGGGGCTGAAAAGCTGAAACTGAAGCAGTAACAGCCAAATGGACATCTAAACATACAGATTACAGGACCAATCCGTTATCGTACATCTCCATTTTAGAGGGGTGGCATAATGAATGAAAAAAAAGTTATTATAAATAACCAACCTCGCGACTACCGTGCATGCCATCGATTAATGCTCAAATATCGGTCACTTCCACTTGACGGCGTCGAGAAGACCCATTTTTTCAGCCTTCGTTCGCAATCCGGAGAAACGCAGAGCAACCAGCGCCCAAGCACGGTGCAACGCCTGTGTCAAGGGACCAGGACCAAAATTGCTTGTTGTGATGCAGTTTGTACCGGTGCACTGCATCCTAACATCCCGATGAGGCCCCTTCTCATGTCATTCACCGGAAGGTTTTTGCACGTCGTGATATCCGTATACTTGTACCGTATCCAGAGCAACACCGCTTGATTCAAGCCTGAAGTTTTTTTTTTTCGTTGGCCGTGCTGCGTGCACAGACAAGGGATCAGCCAAGGCAAATGCGTCCAACTCGCTCGTTTGCTGCATGCAGCAGCGTACTGACCACCTAGCTCTTGCTCACTTTGAAATTGGCTGCCAACCTCGCAAACAGCACTCGACACCATGGCCAAGCAACCGTTTTTCACGTTCGAGGACGCCAAGTTCTCCTTCAGTCTCTTTTGCTGCATGTGCGGCGTTGGCACGTTGAGTATGCCCGCTAATTTCGCTCGTGCTGGTCCCGTTTTGGGCTTTCTGGCGACTGTTTTTATGGCGGCCGCAAACATTTACGCGTCGGTCGCCATGTCCAAGGTGCTTCTGCTCGCCCCCAACTCCGTCAACACCTTCAGCGATCTCGGTGAATGGTGCATGGGAAAGACCGGTCGCTGGCTGTGCGTCGTCTCACAGATGGGCTCCTGTTTACTTATGCCGTGTGTGTTCCTGGTGCTCGGCGGTGGTCTGCTCGATGGTCTGTTCCCGGACGCCTGGGACACCACGACGTGGATCATTCTCATGACCATCACTGTGCTCCCGCTTGCTCTGGTCCCTACGCTGAAGGAAGGTGCTGGCGCGGCTTTTGCTGGCTGCATGGGAACGCTGATCGCCGATGCTCTGGGCATTGCAATCGTGGCTCACGGTATGCGCGACCATCCGTCCGTGCCTTCACCCGAGCTGAGTTTGTCCCAGGTCACCGGTGCATTCGGCAGTCTTGCCATGGGCTTCGGTGCCGGCATTGTCCTGTCGGATGTGCAACGTCAACACAGCGACCCGAGCCGCATGCCCCGCGTTGTCACCGTCACCATGCTCTTCATCATGTGCATGCTGCTGATTCTCGGCTTCGTGCCGTACTTCTCGGTCGGCTGCCAGGTCTCGGGCAACCTGCTGTACGTAATCTACCCGGACGCTGCCACCGGTCTCACCACTCTGGGCTTCGCTCCTAAATGGGGTACCGTCGTGTTGGCGTACCTGGCCATGCAGATGCACGTTACCATTGCCTTCTCTGTACTGATTAACCCGGCCTTCTACATCGCCGAGCGTCTGGTATTGGGTATGCACAAGAAGGTGGCGGAGGACATTGAGAACGGCACGGGATACCAGGAGTCCGGCACGCCTGTGGACCTGCAGAAGGATGTTAGCGTGACGTCCAGTCGACGTTCGCGGACGTCCGTGTTCCCTCTTACCGGTGAAGTCAACAACAACCACGAGCTGGAGGCTGCAGAGTACCGTGGCGCCAACGCGATCAAGTACATCGTGCTTCGTTTGGCTATTATCGTGGTTTTGGTGATTCTGTCCATTATCTTCAAGGACCACTTCTCGGACTTCGTCGACTTCGTGGGCGCGTCGGCTATCACGGCCAACTGCATTGTTCTGCCGACGGTCTTCTACCTCATCAAGACCTGGGAGCACGTCCCACTGTACGAGAAGTTTGGGGCTGGCGTCGTCATTGTGGTGTGCACCGTGCTCGGCTGCTACTCGACGTACACCGCCGGCAAGAACTTGTTTGCTCCGTCCGAATCGGACACGCTTTTCCCCTACTGCGATGCCGAGTTCCAGGATACTGTGTACTACAACCAAACGGCTTTGTCATCTTAAGTGTGAACACAACGTATATAACTGATAGCGGATCGCACTGGGTATGCTGTTCGCAACAGACAATAAATGCTACGTTATCTCGTCCAACTTGCTCATCTTCCATTTGTCATAAATGACTTTTACAAGTTATAAGGACTCGTTAGGATTTGAGATGGTGATGCTTCATCAGCAAAGGAGGCCAAAAACAACTGCACCGGCACGAGCCTCAGTGGTGCTGCGTCACATCCGTTCAATTACCCGGCCCTGGCGTGACAACCTCGTTATTTTTTTTCAACCTGTTCCTAAATGAACTCGTAAATGATCTTCTTATGACGAACGACAGGTCCGTTTGGTTCCCCTACCATCTTCCCGTCACCGTTGAGCGAATGGCGGCTCTAACTCGCAGTCTAACAGTGGTGATCTGGGCATTATTACTAACATGCTCGAGTTCTCGGAGCATTTGGTTCTCTAGTGTGCCTATCTAGAAACTAGAAACTATGGAGTCAGTATCCGAAAATTGAGCGACACCACAGAAATCCTCGCCTTTTGCGATTCGCTGAAGTTGAAGCCGAATCTGTGACGTGTGAAGATCCATTCGGGTCGGGTCTGGTTTGTGTGTACCACACAACCCACCCGTTTTGTCTCATTATTTGCCAGGCCCCACGCATTAGAACCGAGTCACCACTATCGGCGAGCACAGCATGAGTTACAACCGGCGAGGAGGCTTTGGCGGACGCAGTCGCGGGCGTGGCAACCGCGGAGGACGTGGAGGATACGGAGGTGGCCGCGGTGGTTTCGGCAGTGGCTCGTCCGTGGGCAACGAGGTGTGTCGGCGCTTCATGGACGGCGGCAAATGCGAGTTCGAACAGACTTCGGGCGGCCGGCCATGCCGCTATCCTCACTTCGTCAAGACTATCGGCGAGACACGCGGCCACAACGGATCCATCAAAGACGTGGTTATGTGGGCTGAGCGTCAGCAGCTCTTCACGTGTGCAGCGGACGCCAGCATCAAGCTCTGGGACTGTGCCACCTGGCAAGAAGTCACCACTATCAGTGTGCAGGACGCGCTCCCACCCGCTACAGCGAACGGTGGTAACGGCGGAGGCAGAGGAGGCAACAGAGACAAGACGCCGCATACTGAGGGCGTCGTGGCGCTTGTACTGTGCGGTCCTTTCCTGTTCGCTGGATTCGAAGGCCGCTTCCCACCCAACCCCAAGGTGTCGGTGGGTATGGTGCGAGGATGGAACTTGGAGAATGCACAGGCGCCACCCTTTGAATTCCCAGCATCCGACGTTATGCCCTTCGCACATACAATGAATGTCCAAGCTCTGGCTGTAGCGACCGACTCGACGGGCAATGCCACCCTCTTCAGCGGCAGTGCGGACGGATCCATCCGATACTGGCAGATGGATACAGCCACCAACCAGTTCAAGTGTCGCGGTGTCATGGAAGGACACGTGCGCGGAGTGACGCGCCTCAAGACGTTTGCAGTGGGCGGTGCACCCATTTTGGCCTCAGCTAGTGTGGACTCAACAATTCGACTCTGGGACTTGGCTACATACCAGTGCGTCAAGGTGCTCTCGGCCGAAGAAAATGGCCACACGGACGCCGTCATGGACCTCGAGTTCTGGGTGAACGGTAATGAGACGTTCCTCATCAGTGGCGGACTTGACTGTGAGATTATCGTGTGGAGTCTCACTCCTCCCTTCCAGCAGCTTTTCAAGGAGACGCAGGACTCGCAGGTCACTGCACTTTGCGGTACACAAGACGCCGCACAAGCTCCGATTCTTCTCATCGGCATGGCGGTACGCTACTCTATAGATGTCGTTGTGTGTGTATACTCACCTGTTTGTTGCTGCCTCCAGGACGGCACCATTTCAGTCAAGGAACTGCCTTCATTCGCGTACAAGACAACACTAGGCGCCAATCTCAACCAAGGGCATCAGGACGCTGTGCGACGTATCACCACTGGGCCGAGCAACACGTTCTTCTCCACTGGCAATGACAGGAAGATGATTGCTTGGCAGATCACAGGCGACGCCGCCTCTATCCAGTCCAAATAAAGCGATCAAGTTTTGATCCTGTAGCATGAACGTCGCTGTGTAAAACACCGAGTTCTCCCCCCAACTTTGAAGCAGTAACAGCATTAAAAACACGGTCAACAGCTTGCGTTGAGGGCGAAAAGTTCAAACGCTCTACAAAAGATAATCTAGGCTTTAAAGTAAGTAGATGCTGCTGACACTTCACCATTTTAACTGTGAAATACGCGAGAGATAGCAACCGATTCTCCTTACACGTTGCTAATACCGTTTTGGACCTCAACTCCAAGTGCTGTTGAGTTCAAGCGAGTCTTCTCATCTTCATGATCAGGCATGGACAATAGAACCTGTTGCGCCACCAAACTTCCAGCTGATCGTTGCACTGGTTGGTGATCAACAACGCCCTCAACCCCTGAGGCTGTAGTCTGGCCAGACAACGCAACACCATCAGTTACAATACCGAGTTCCTTGCGCACGCGTTGGAGCCAAGTGGCCGCTTTTTGATAGGAACGGTTGAGCGTGTAGGCCTCCTCAAAGCACGTCGCAGCCAGCTCGAGCTGCTTCTTACTGTAATGACAAAGCCCCATGTTGTGACTTGTGACGTGGTGCTTGCCCATTTCTTGTGCGGACAGAGTGTAGTAGGCCAATGCGCTGTCGTACTCGTGCAATCCGTAGTAGAGACGACCGATTTCAAAGGCGACATCCTTCTCCTTGTCTAGCGCGTAGTAGTTCTTCCAGACCATCGGGATTCCGTACACCACGTCCTGTTTGAGTTTGGGAGCGGCAGCCGGTGACTGGTCCAACAGAACGTCGCGGAACTTATAAAACACGTCCGGATCCCACCCGCTCAGCTTCATCAGCGCTAGTACAGCCTTAAGTGACGGCGTCTTGGCATCTTCCTTGGTGGATTTCTGCATCACGAAGAAGTCGTTGGGTCCAAACGACACGATTTCATCGTTAAATGCGGTTGTTAAGTGCGGGAACTGGCGGCTGCGCTTCTCACTCGTTTTATCCAGTCCGTCGCCGTACAGCCCCGTCATCGCAGAGCTATGCGCTTCACTTTCTCTAGCAGCGTTTGCTGGCAACACAAAAGCTGACACCTTGAGGCTGGCTTCTTCCTGTGGACTGTGCAATGCAAACCCACCGCGACTGGCAAAATACACGCCAATAGCGTGGTAGTTGACCATGACAGAGAAACTGCCGTGTACGGCGATATGCGGGTCGCTGACTCCTCGGAAATGGTCGGGATTGTTGTTGCCCTTGTCACCTGATAGCGCCACGAGTCCGTTCTTCGACAATGCTGCTAGACGCTCAATGGCCGATAAAGCTCCGATAGGCACCAGGATCGTAGCACCAGTAGACGCTGGATCAAAGTACTCGTGATACCACTTCAATATGTTGTTGCAGTGAGGTCTGGTTTCTCCATAATACGCTTCGTCGATCTGATCGTACTTGAAAATGTTGTTCAAGCGCTTGATAATTTCCGGATCGAGTGGATCGGGCTCCTCTGCACGCTTGGAGCCAACACTGACAAGACCTTCTTTTAATATTCCACGGTCCACTTGGAACAGGTCGTGGTATAGCGTATCGAAGAGGTAATTTGCAATCAAGCACAAGGGATTAATCAGGTCGTTGGGACGAATGACCTGACCAGACGAGTACAGACGCAACTCTGTGTCTGTGGTGGCGTCGAAGATGGCAAAGTCCACAATGCCGCGCTTGACAAACGGCGCCAGAGCTGGATGGGTCTTCCAGAAGTTGAAGTTCTGTTCCGTAAAGTCTGTCATGATGTAGCGGATGTTGCTCAACGGGAAGTCCAGCACGCTCTACAGACACCACAATAACATCAATCAACCCAGCATTTACTTAGAATAAAAAAGTATCTAAGCTCACCTCCATTTGAGCGAGTGCCTTGAGGAAATAGAAGCTGAATTTGCCCGATCCAGCGCCGAGTTCCACAATGTAAAACGGTTGTGAGGGGTCTACGGGCGACATCGATCCAGTTTTGAGAGCATCTCGGAAATAGGCGCTTAATACGTTACTGTAGCGCTTGGCGATGAAGGTGTTGGATGTGATGAAGTGCGGTACGATGCCCTGCGCCCAGGACTCGACACCTTGGCGGTCGTAGAAAGACATCATCAGTTTCCAGAGATGACAACGCGCGAAGGGCGTGAAGTCCTCGAGCTGGCAGCGCGGCGTCGTCTGCATCTCCAGCTCGCGCACTTCGTCGGCTTTAGGAGCAGACGGAGCGGGCGGAGGCGTCGTGGTGGTCTCCCCGTCGCTGCTGTCGCTGGTTACAGGCGTGGGCGACTTGGTTACGTGTACCCCCACGCCAACATCGTCGTCCGGGACGGTGTGTATACCTGGTCGCACAGCCTCTGGACTGAGGGGGTGAGCGTCTACAGGCAGCGGCATTGAGAGCAAGAGATCGGAGATGCGCTGATGACGGCGAATTGCAGAATGCTATGGCATTCCTGTACAGGCGCGGCGGTTTCTATGGTTGAAGGTGCGAGAACAGAAATGTGACAGATCCCGTTATAGCTGGTATTACAGGGAAATAGCCACATCAACATCAAGACTTAAAGATTATAATATCGTCTGTAATTAGTTGTTGAAGAGAATATTTTATATTAGCAAAAGTATTATTTATTGAGGTATGAAACGGATGTAACCAGGATACACTGCGTAACCAAGCGAAGTGCTGGCAACTTGAGCTGCCAAGAAGTGATGGTGTGGTTTATCTAGTAATAGCAACATGTATTGGCGTCTTATCCAGGGTTCAATTCCAGTCGAGAGTTTGTTTCCTTTTTCAGCGCAGCCGTCTATCAAGACGAGGTGACAATGGAGAAGTTCCGTATGCGTCTTGCAATAAATACACAAACATGGGATTGGACTTTGACGTCTCAATATCTCTACCAAATGCTGGATTCAGCGTGTAAAGTGGCTGAAGAACATGCAAGGTTCAAGCCGAGGCTGACTAGCAACTTGCAGGAACCAAAGCGAGCCACGCGGATATCACTTCAACTTGGTCGACCATCAATATCATTGGTCAAAATATACCCCCACGCACAAAGCCATGCGCAAAGGTTTACCCACAAACTTAGCGTCTCCACGATGACAACAGCCCGCATTCTACCCTCCAGATCAGTGCTCTGCCATGTTCACCCAGCCGGCGCTCGCCAGCAGCGCCTTCGCTGGCTTCTCCGACGAGCTAATCGCGTACTTCACGCTATTCTGCGAGCCGAAAGAGCTGCTGCGACTCTCCGAAGTGAATTCCGGTGCGTTACTCTCTGCGTTGCCTGCACCCGCTAACCTGATTGCCCTGCAGTATTCTATGTATTCTGTCAGGAGGATCCACTCTGGATGGGCCAGTGTCTGCGTCTACACAATGGGGACTTCTCCTACCATTACAACTGGAAGCTCACGACCTTCTACCCACGAGACCCAAGGCCACTGGAACAGCTACACAAGGCTTTCCGCCCTGTGACCGTGAAAGACTTCGGCTCGGACTTTCTGTACCGTCGCTGGTGTCGCTGCAATATGCAGCTAGGTGACGCATATTTGCTGCCCAGTGAGGAGCAGGACCCAACGATCCGGAGGCTACAGAAGATCGACATCCAAGACTTGACCTTCCGAGACTTCTACGAGTACGTTACTGGACTCTATTACTGCAGTAAATTGCTGGTTATTAACTCTATTTGTGCTGTTAGGCAATACTCGAGCATCCCGTTCATTATTCGCAACGCTATTGGCAAGTGGAAGGCGTCAACGGAGGTAATTAGAGTATGGTATTAATGACGTATTTACCGTTATCTGACGCGTTTATTGCAGTGGACGGTGGAGAAATTGGTTGAGAGAATTCCAAGCGACGTGAAGCACCGCATTACACACAACCTGGACGTCATGTCAAGCAGTCCGACGATGGAAATGAGTTTTGCCGACTTCTTCAACTACGCAAACAACCAGCATGATGAGACACCGTTGTACATTTTTGATGCTCGTTTTGGCGAAAAGGTGCCTGCTATGCTGGAAGATTACAACGTTCAGGACTTGAAGGTGTTCAAGGAAGACTTTCTGAGCGTTGTGGCTGAAAGAAAGGAGGAGCCAGCTAAGGCGGTGAAACTGGAAGCTGGAGGTAAAAAGGTGAGGAAGGACAAGAAGAAGAAACGCGCTCCAGGGTCTACAAGACCAGATTTCCGTTGGATCGTCATTGGACCTCAACGTACCGGAGCTCCGTGGCATCAGGATCCAGCTAGAACTTCTGCCTGGAATTCTCTAGTAAAGGGACGGAAGAGATGGGCGATTTATCCTCCAGATTCACCACCACCAGGTGTCAACGTCGGCAAGAACGGCGAGTATCAGAGCAGTGGCTTGGACATGCCTTCTCTCATGTGGTATCTGCACGTGTACCCCACACTCACTCCGGATCAGAAGCCGCTTGAGATCATTCAAGAAGAGGGAGAAACGATCTACGTCCCCAATGGCTGGTGGCATCTCGTTCTGAACTTGGATCTCACGATCGCAGTGACGCAGAACTTCGTGGATTCCCACAACGTGCTCATGTTTATGAAGGACTTGCTTAACGACGGACAAGACGAAGCTCTGGCGATGTTCCAACATGAATTGAAAGCCACTCGCCCGGAAACATTTGACATGTTCCGTCTGGTTCAGATCCCACGAGTGAATGGATACTTAAGCGAGGAAATGTTCCACCAAACATTCCGCGTTTTGGAGTACTGGAAGCCTCAATTGAAGAAAATTCTCGAGCGCCACAAGCTACTGACTCTGCCAACTAGCACAGAAAACAGCGTTGCTGCTAAGTTCACCGCGAAAGTCAAGTATCCGAAGATGAAGAGCCTGACGTCGCGTGTGAACCCGACATTTGCAGTGGGGAAGCGCTTGATTGTGAAGTTCTTCAGCCAGTACAATGAGAACTGGGGTGAGTTTGATTTCGAGGCGTACATGGCTCCAAAATACGACTCGGTCGACAGTGAGCTAGCGTGTCCTTTAAAGCGTCGTAAGAAGAGCGTCTTGCTACCGCATGAGCTGAAAAATGCCATGTCTTTACGCTATGCAATGGAGGATTGCTTCCGTACCGAAAGGGCTGTGTACCAGATGATCGAGAAGACAGCAGACTCACTCAACACGATGGTTCCTCGCTTGTATCACTCCGGGCATTTGTTGTATGTGGATGAAGTGGATGATGACGAGGGAGAAGGACCGATGTGGCGATGGCCATACGTTGTCATTGAATACAAGAGCAACGGTGTTGGTCTCGACTCGATGACTAGGAAAGGAGGAATTACGCTCAAGAGCTGGAAAAGTATAGCTCAATGGATCAGTCAAGATTTCTTGCCGAAGTTGCACGCTGTTCCTATTGACCCAGAGTTTCAAGGAGTGTTCGGTCACAGCAAGGCGGACTGGGATTGGTATATTCACTACCTGCTTCGCCAGCGAAAGCGTGCCGTGTCATGTAAGTTGGGGGGATTATATAGACTCTATGGAAATGGTGGAACTAACTATTAGCTGATGTTTGCGTTGCAGTCCACTTGATCGAGAGTGATCTTCCTGCTCATCTGATGAAGGGGCTAGAGAGTTTCCTGCCCGCTGCAACTCGAGACGCTATCGTGTCGGAGTTGCTACCCGTGAAGCCATTTGAGGTGAAGCCCGTGCTGCTTCATGGAGACTTGACAGACGAAAATATTCTCGGATCTGCAGTGGAATCAGGCGACGTGGTGATGCCAAGCGTAGAGAATGACTTAAATCTGCCGTCTTTCCTGAAGTCTATCGGGTGTGAAAAGTACATCCAGCTGCTTGTGGAGCAAGAAGAGCTGACATTGGAGTCACTGACTCTTCTGAATGAAGCTCATCTGAAGGATCTGGGTATACCTCTGGGACCTCGTCTCGCAATTTTGAAGGGAAGACAGCCGACTGTCACTCATGCTCGTATCATCGATAGCGAAGATGGAAGTGATAGCCGCTTCGATACCGAGGAGGAATGGGAGACCAGTAGCAGTGGTAGCAGCAGTTCTGAAGAGGAAGAGTGTGACTTCACAACCCCTACGGGGCTGGCAGCAATCGAAGCGAAGCGCAAGGAACGATTTGTTGGTCCACAAGAATGGCATCCGACTTCGGTGATCGACTTTGCAGACGCCAAAACGGGTGATCCTTTGTATGATCTCGTCGCTGTATTTTTTTCTGCTCTGGTAAGTGAAATCCCTTAGTTGATTTTGAGGTCCAGTGAATTAACTTGGTACTACGTATGTTGTGGTAATTTTGTTTACAGCACTGTGATCGCGAGCTGTGGAAGGAGTCGCTGGCATCAGCGTATTGGCAAGAGTACATTCGCCATGACAAGGCGAACAGCGCACCGCAGCGTCGTTGTCTGCGGGAGCGCTTCCTACAGCTAGTGCTGCTACATCCTAGCCGCTCGGTCAAGGGTCTGTTCCACTTCTTCCCACAAGCAACGAACTTTGCAAACTGGGAGGATCTTGCTCGTGGCATTTTCAACGACGTGTTTTAAGGTTGCTACGCTAACGACATGGTGGGCATGCCGTAACTAGACTAACAAATACAGTTTGGTTAGTGTTCGTTTAGATAATTGCTTTGTCGGTTGGTGGCGATTATGTAGCAGCATTGATTCGAGGAAGACTCGTAGCTATGATAGATAAGCTAGTGTCTCTGATACACATACAGCACCGCTCTGCAGTCGAAGGCTCAATGTGGTAGCACAACAACAGACGGACAGGCTAATGATAAAGTGCTACATGTATAACGGGGAGTGAAGCTGGGGGTAGTTCGCCTTCTAAGGATCTAATACGTGGGCTGCACCTGCTTCACGTCCTCGAGTAGCTCGTCGTAGGCTTCCTTCGCGTTGAAGCCAGCCTTGTTGGGAGTGATCAATATGCAGCTCGTGGGTCGCTTCGACAACGCTGACGCACCAAGGTCCACCTGTATAATAGCAATGAATATTAGCACTAAATCACTGCTAGTGCGGGTGTGTATTTTCACGTTTGGACGCACCTTAGAGGGGGTGAAGATGTAGGGAATGTCGTTCTCCTCGCAAAGGACGGGAATGTGCGAGATAACGTCGACCGGCGAGATGTCGCCAGCAATGATGCAAACGCCCTTCTCGCCCTTGCGAATGCCCTTGACAACCTCCTTAACGCCGCGCTTAATGCCCTTGACCTTAGTGGCTTTCTTGACCACCTTGTAGGCGCGCTTGGTCTGCTTCTTGGTGGCCAGCGGCTTAGCGATCACCGACACGTGCTTCACGCGCTCCTCGTAGTTGCTACTGCTGCTCTTCTTGCTGTTCTCCGTGTCGCTCATCGCTGTCGTCGGGATGCTCTAACAGGGAGGTGGTGACGTGCAAGCTCAAGTAAATTGCAGGCTGTATCGAAAGCTTTTCGCCCGAGCCAACCGTGTTGGATGTTGCTCCAAGCTGCAGTCACCTTCGGTCCACATGTTGAAAACTCCATTTTTCTAATATTAGCCAATCACGGACGTTCCAAGTACCGTCGATTTATGACCGCTGGTGTGGGGGCAGTACCCACGGAACTAAGACTTCATAGCAGCAGCAATGGGCTTCACGGGCATCGCCGTCGGCACCCTCATGGGCCTCTCTACCAAGCTCGGCAGCAACGTGCTGCAGAAGGTCCCGTACATGCGACGTACGTTTTAATATTATTTGTCGTGTTTTAACGAAGACACCAAAAGGTATCCCATAGCGTAGCTCTTCCTGGCCGAACTAACCTCCGTCGTGCAATCTGTTGCGTAGACCCGTGGGAGCACGTGCTATTCATGGGCGTGGGTGCTGGACTGGGCAGCTATCTGCAGAACAAGTACCACCGGGACCTGGAGGAGGTGGAGGAACTGCGACTTTACCTGGAGCGCCGCGAGGACGTGAACAAGAAGGCGTAAAGCGTTGTGGACTACCTCAGTAACGAATTGGCCAGAAGAAGAAAGCACAGATAAGAGATCGATGCTGAGCGCATGCCGCTCCATTTCGTCGTATGGCATGGAGTGTCTTAAGCAATTAGCGCCAGCAAGAATCGAATCCTGAAAAAAACAAGAAAAATGCAGAGTTTGTATCCGTATCCGTGTGCTGGTCTCCTATGCTTGTAGGCTCGCAGCGGTGCTGCTACATGTTGTTCTCCTGGGGTTGATGCTTTCTGTCACTGCGACCGCTGGACTCGAAAGGACGCGATCCTTGCTTCACTTTCCATTAGACGCCAAAAGCCAGCAAGTCAAAGCTCGAGACACAGCAGAATGGAGCTCGCATACCTGTATACCAAGCAACGCGAGAGCTTCGGCCGCTACTGCGACTTCCGCAATGTGGACGCCAAGGTGCTTGAGAGCATTCCGTGCACTGACGCACTGGAGAATGACTACGTACGACGAAGACCCATGGTAACCCGACTGGACACGACGCCGCACATGTCCGAGCACGAGGTGAACACAGAGAGATTGGTGACCAAGCACAGTAGTATGCGGCACGTGGAGGGTGGGTGGCCCAAGGATGTGGATCCGGCCGAACAGAGCGACGTGCAGCGGTTCCGCAAGAAAGCAGAGAAAGATGACGACTACAAACAAGCAGTCAAGTGTCTTGGACCAGTGGTGGACCGTGCGCTGAAGCAGAACAACACCATCAACATCTATCAGGACTACTTTGCACACATGGGTGAGGCCGCTACGACAGAACAACCCAGTGCAAAGGGTCTTGCAGTCTTTCGGGATCCCGAACCTGTCAAACGCACAGTCTCGCAGATCGACTGGCACCCCGAAAGTCCGCAGAAGATGGCAGCGTGTTACTGCATCCTCAACTTCCAGGATCCTAAGTTCGCATCGGCGCGACTTCCAGCCAACTCGTATATCTGGGATGTACTGAACCCGAATACACCGGAGACGACTCTGAAACCAGCTTCCCCGTTAGTTTGCATGCGCTACAACCCGAAGTCCGTCGATCAGCTCGTATCTGGGTCTTATAACGGACTCATCTCGTTCTTTGACCTCCGTAAATCCGGTGCCGCACCTGCAGAGACATCTATCATCGAGCACTCACACCACGACCCCGTGTACGACGTGTTCTGGATCTCAAGCAAGACTGGAAACCAGTGCTGCTCTGTCTCGACCGATGGCTGGATGCTTTGGTGGGATATCCGCCACCTTGCACAGCCTACACACAAGCTGCTTCTAACTGACAAAGACGGCCTTGCATTTGGCGGGTCGTCCATGGAGTACAACACGGAAGCTGGCCCTACCAAATACCTCGTTGGCACGGAACAGGGGGCAGTGCTTAGTGTAAATCTGAGGAATGCCAAGCAAAATAATGGCATCACTATGTATGATATCGGTGCGGGAAAACACCATGGAGCTGTATGTGCGATCCAGCGTAATCCCACGCACAACAAGTTTTTTCTTACCATTGGTGACTGGACTGCTCGCTTGTGGTGCGAGGATCTCAAGACCCCCATCATGAGCACCATCTACCACGATTCGTACGTAACTGCTGGCTGCTGGTCGCCTACACGCGCTGGAGTCTTCTTCGTCACTCGAATGGATGGCGTTGTGGACATTTGGGACTTCTTCTACCGTCAGAACGAGGTGGCGTACTCACACAAGGTCGGAGACGTGGCTCTCTCGTCTGTCAGTGTGCAAGGCAACGCAGGGTCCGGTGGCAAGCTCGTAGCTGTGGGAGACTGCAACGGCATGATCTCGCTCATGGAACTGTCGGACGGCCTCGCAGTCTCGCAGCCAAATGAGAAGGCCGCTATCAACGGCATGTTTGAGCGTGAGACGAAGAGAGAGAAGAATCTGGAGGCCAAGGAGAAAGAACTGCGCCGTAAGAAGGCTACAATGGAGGAGGGAGCGGCGGACGATCGCGGTGGCAGCCTCAAGGACGACAAGATGGAGGAGCTGCTGCGCACAGTGGACGCCAACTTCCTGGGCATGATCAAGGAGGCGGAGGACTCGGAGAACAAGAATATGGAGCACAAGGGCGGTGATGCGCTGGGCGGCAAGGGCGATGAAGACAACTAGCAATAGCGATCCATAGTGTTGAGTATAGCTGAGCCTTTTGACATGCAAGTTGAAGTAAGAGTGATGGTCACTTGGTTTCCCTTCCGTATCCGCATCACTTTGTATTTGGCTTCAGTATCGATAAGTGCAGCGAAAGAGCGCGGAACACCATGACCAAGGGACAACGGCGTGAGATGTCACCGGTCAACGTGAGTCGCGCAGTGTTGATAGGCAAAGGATTGTTTGAGCGTAACGTAGGCGTTCGCGTGTAGGAGAATGAGGACGGGTTGCTGTCGAGCGGAGACGGCGTGGCGACTGAAGGCGAAGAGGAAGAGGAGGAGATTCCCGTCCGTAGCTCCATAATGAAGGACCAGGAAGAGCACCAAAATTCTCAGTCAATCAGTGAAGAAGGCGAACAGCTGACGCCGTACGTTGCCAAGTGCTACGGGCACCTGGAGACGCTGAGGAAGCGAAAACGCGAGCAAGAGGAGCAAGTGGAGACACTCGTCGAAGGTGAAGAGACTTTGGGGTTGAACAACGAGAGTGGGGCTGATTTCGTTGGGCGCTGTCGTAGAAACCTTTGGGCAGATCGAAGCTATCATGCAGGAGATGATGCGAGGACTGCAGGAGCGCCACGCTGCGTCACACGCTCAGTTTGAAGCCACCGGCGACAAACTCATGCGGAGTCTACGCGCGCACAACCGGGTTCGTACAGATTCCGTTGCTGTCGTTAGTGCGCTCACTGACGTTATTGTGCAGATGGAGAAGAAACTCAAGATGATCGCGGCCATTCTGCTGCGCGAGGACGATGGGAAGCAGGAGGTTGAATAGGGAAGCAACTTCAACGATTTCCGAAATATTACATTAACTTTCCTCGATGGCTACACATCCATCCGAAATATCACGTTTACTTTATTGTACGTACAGACGCACCAATGGTGGACGAGGAGATGGCTATCACCACGGATGCGGTCAGTGCCTCAGACGCCGAGACACAAATGGAAGAAGGATATCACAGTGCAGGTAGAGCTGATGGCGCAACCGTCAATACATCGGACGGAAGCGAGGACCAAAGTTCATCAGCAGAAGTCGATGGAACGGATGGAGCGGGTGAAGCAGCACACAAAGGCAGCGCAGGCGTCCCGATGGATGATGACGGGGACGATTCAAGTGGCGCAGAGGATGCCGGTGATGCCCTGGTTGGCGCAAACCCGCTGGTCAAGAGCTTGGTGCCAACAACGAAGACCTTCGACCGACATGTCAAGATCTTGATACACAACAAAGACCACAACCTGTACTTTGATCAATGGAAGCGCAAGCTGAATCACAAGAGTACGGTAAAGCGACTACGCATGTCGTTCGAGGAGTTGTTGCCGAGGGTAAGTACCAATTCTAGGTACTTCCGATTGATACTGAGGGCAAATAATAACCCTTTATTTCGCTGTTGTTTCCAGTTGATGGGGGCTCGAGACTATGCAGGTGCGGCAAAAGTATTGGAGGTGATGTATCATCGATTCACGGTGACCCCAGCTTTGTGCATTGAGGTATGCTTTCGTTGTAGAGATATCTAAATCGACAAGAGGAGTCTTATATTCTTATTGTTTGTGGACGGTCAGGCAAGTCTTGAGATCTTACGCCGGCAACCAGACTACCGTAATGACTTGCTGAGCTACTACGAGGCTGCGTTGAACGTTGAGCGTATCGACGTAAGCACGCTACTACACCATCCTATTGAAATAATGATTGACTCATGGTTTATGTTGTTTGTGCAGAAATTATTGATTCTGAAAGAGATGTGGCTCTTTCACATCGTTCACGGGGAGTTTTACGAGGCCTACCATTTGTACCAAGACAAAATTGAACAGGTAAGTATTGTCTAATCTGCTACGGATGCTTTCAAAATACCTCACTGCTGTGCTTCACTTGGCTGTAGCTGGAGGAAGTTGAGAATGATGCGAGGTTACTCGCAAATTTTGGCATTTTATGCTACTGGCTCATGTTTATTGAGTCACAAGAGCTCCGTGATATGCTGAAGCGCGAAGACATGGAATATGAGGATGACGAAGACGAAGACATGAATGCCAGTGACGGCAATGGGGTTTACGCAAGCGAGAGTATCGAATCAGTGATCGAGTCCAATTACTTGTTCAAAACGCCCATTGGGGTTCACATCCTGTATCAGCAAGCTAGCAATGCGCTGAGGCGTGCAGTGGCATTGAGTCCGAACTCGGCTATGTTTGTGGAGTACTATGTCCAGCTCCTAGTACTGGTGGGGGACATTCAGCCAGCATGCGATTATCTAGAAGCTTTCTACCACATGAACCCTGAGGATCCGCATGGACCAAGAATGGTACGATGGCGTTACTGGCTTAGACTCTTCCTGGTAGCTCACGTGGTTTCCTCTTCAGCTTGCACGGTTTTTAGGATGCTACTATCTGGATTCGGTGGAAGCTCACGTCTCCGTGTTTACCAGGTATGCATTGCCGTTATTGCTCGAATTGCTCTCGCAGCTGACAACGACTATTTTGCTTGTAGATGGATGAAAGACGACCCTACTTGTAGCTATCCTCTGGAAAAGATGTTGGAATTGTCCAGCGCTGGAGCAGTGTCATCATTCGTTTTGACAAAGGTCCTCGTTGAGGCCCTTGACACCTGCGGCAGTGATTTGTATGTCGCGCAGAATCCAAATGTATCTTTGACGTTGTGGAGGAATCTGGCAGAGCTGCTGGCAGCAATGGATGAGGGCGAATTTTTACTGGATCAAGTCGGAGGAGGAGTGCCTGATCAGTCGAATCAAGTCACCCTTGCAGATGTGGGAGCACAGCATTCGTGGTGGAAACGAATTTATTTTGCCAGGCCAAACACAGTGCAAGAAGTCGTAGCAATGTCGAAACGGGACGGTACTTTCGTTGAAGTATCTATTTATCGAGCTGCTGTGGCAGATCGCCTTTTTCCTGGCCACCTCCCGATGACAGAGGCCCTGCGCTCTGCAATGGGTTCACCGGATGTGACATTCAGTCACGAACATGTTCGTTTGTTTAAAAGGTAAGAATGACGCGGAACTGTGCAGTACGCATGAAATGCACGTACTAACATTTATTGTCTTTGTGCAGCTTTTTCCCGTCTGCCTCAACAGCAACAGCGAGCACGGCGGTACACACATCATTCCATGCCATGCCGTTTACCCACGTAATTGTCGACGAAGAAAATACTCGAGATAATTTGCCACTGCCCGTTTTCAGAGGAAGCTCGGATACTGTGCACGTGATCGACCGGAAGTCAATTGTGGAAAGAGAGGCCACTGGCGAGAAGACTGAGCTAGTGGTAACTCGAGAAGGTGACATTGAAGACGTTGATGCACAATTTCTGGAAGAACTCCAAGAAGCACTGGAATTGGAAGTTAATCGCTCGACTACAAGTGATAAACCGTCCCCGAGAAAGCGCAAGGCGGATGCTATCTCCACGTCAATTCCTGTTTTCATGCCAGCGTTTATCGGAATGGTCGAAGAAGAGGTCTTCAATAATCCAGATGCCTCTCTGCCTCACATCTACTCGACGATACACCAGAAACTGCGTCGAACGGATATGCTGGTGCCTACATCGAAAGTTCTTGCCCTTTGTGTGGATTTCTTTCGGAGGCGTTTGAAGGATGGAGGCCCGTTGCTTCGATACGAGGAGTTCATTATCCCATTTATGCGTCGCCAAAGAGACAAGAGTACGTTCGAGATCACAAGGGACCTCGCAAAGAGAGCTATCGAGGAGATGAAGCGCGTGTGGCCCAACCCACCCCCGCATTTCCCTGATGAGAATCTTGTCCAAGAGACGATGCGCCGTAAAGTGCCGATGTTGTCACGCGAGCGGAGACTTCAGGTGATGGAGCTCAAGAAAACACTGCGACCAGTCCTCAAGGAGCTCGTGTACGTGGACGAAAAAGAGTTTGTAGATGTGATTTATTCAGTCTGCAAGGAGAATGGACTTCTCGGTGTATTGAACCGTTTCGACATCGCGCATACAGTACAGGTGATGCTACCGATGCATTACTTTCGAGTGCTTCAAAGAGTGCCGCCTTACTTACTGGACATTCTTACGTCACCAACATTTCGGATGGGCTGCAACACTGTGGAAGAGATCCTTGACAAGCTCAAGAAAATGAGGCATTCGCCGGTTAAAGAGGTCCAAACGCTCTTGTGGGTGGAGAAGTATGAGGCTCTCTATGGCCCCATCATCGGAGAAGAGGATGAAAATGGTAGTGGCAATAGCGGTGATACTGGTAGCGATAGTGACAGCCATGACAGTGACAAGGAGACGAAAGGCAACGACAGCGACTAGAGCACCGGCCACTAGCAGCATCACTCGATGAATTTATCGCGAGCTCGTGTCTATTTTGTCGGCGCTGATTTTTTGTTTGAATATCTCTCCGCGCCGCCGTTTATTCTGATGAGCTACGCACCACTGCTCATCAAGACCAGACGACTGTTTCTCCTCCGTGGAAGCATCAAGTGCAAAATCTGCTAGCAGGGCGTTCACAGCCGATTGTCGGGCGTTCGCATTCGCATGGTGTAACGAGCGCGTCAAGAGCCGCTGAATTCGGTAGCAGCAATTGCGGCATCGCTGAAAGGCGCATCGGCTTTCACGCTGGATCGTTGCAGAGCACTGCGGGGACTTGCAAACGAGCTGGAGACGGATTGTAGGTTCAGGGACAGTGAGACCATCACCAACTGGAGTTTGGCCGTCGGTGTGTGGACGATTGGCGGACCAAATCACGCCTGGAGCTTCCCCATGAAGATGGTTAACCAGTGCCATCTTGGTTTGGTGACGAGCCTTCCGCCGAAACTTGTCGTCGCTATTAGAGTCATCAGATTCGGTGACGACGATATTATTCACCTTTCGGATGTCAAGTAAAGCAGGAGTGATGAACCGCTCTAAGCTTCCACGATCACGGAGAGATACACGCAAAAATCCAGCAGAGTTCGCGTTGTTAAGCCGCTGGACGACGAAAGGCTTGAGTAAGGTCGCCAGCCGCTGTGACCACGCGAAGGAGGACAGCATCCACCTGACAGCCGAAAGAGTGCGATCCCGAAGCCAACGACCGGACGGAAGATGAAGTAGCCAGCTTATCAAGCCATCTGTCTTGATGCTATGCTGACGATTGTCTTCAGTCTTGAGGAATGATACCTGGCTTCCCTTGTCCACCGCGGTGACCCAAGTGCCAGCTTTAGAGATGCTAACCTGCTGCTTCTCCTTACCAGTGGCCTTGGTGTGGTCTTTGATCTCGAATGCAACGTCGGACAGCGATGAGAAAAATGCGTGCGCTGGTTGGTTCCGCTCCGTTGGCTCCCAGGCAAACTCTAGCTGTGTCGCGCCAATTCTTACTGCGACTTCGCTCAGTTTTCGCATCATAGCGTGCTCCACCCCGCGGTTCAACGCACGACAGCTAAGCAGAAAGCTGTCCACTAACAAAACATTGTGATCGCGTGCATGTCGACAGAGAGCCACGTTCACCAGGCCGTAGTGGCCGAAACGATCAGTCACATGAGCGCAGATTACCGTGTGTTCCGGAGCTGCGATATATTTCAGCAATTCTTCTTCCTCCAAGCGCTTGGCGAATGTTGTTGCTGTGTTAAACTGATTCGTGCGATGGTGAAGCTGCAGCGCTCGAGTAAATGACGAGCTTCTCTGTTGAAGTTCTTGATCGCGATCGAGCTCTTCGAAGACAATCTTCACACCGAGAGCACTTAAGAAGGCCTTATGCGTCGATGAAAACTCACGAAGCTGTTCACGCTGGAGATTCTGCTGGTAAAGCTGCGTTCGGTCGTTATCTTCCTTAGTGCTTGTAGCTGATCCACTCGAGCGCATGTCCAAACCATCGTCGAAAACCCATTCGTGGTCGAGTACTGACTCAGAAAAGTCTGCTCCGAGCGGAATGACTGTCACGGAGGGCAATGCAGTTGCGACTTCGTTGCATTCTAGAGGGTTGTCGTCGATGAAGATGAACGAGTCCAGCCCTACGCAACGACATTCAGTGTCAACAATCAACAAGTGTGAAAAGCAAAATATTCACCAACATACCAAGAGAGAGCTCCTTGGCGAGTTGCGCGATATTTTCCGACTTTGGTTTCCAGTTAACTTTGGTGGCTACCACGTGCTTATCCAAGTCGAGCACCATATCTTTGCGACGTTGCGTAAAAGCCTCCGTCACGTCCTCGAGGATGTTCTTGCTGCAAAGTGCAAGCAACATACCTCGTTGCTGCTGTGCAATAACGAAGCGCTGAAGTGCGAGAAATCTCGTACCAAGATCGATCCCGCTGGGTCCAACTTCAGCTACCGCTCCACCCCACAAAGTGTTGTCGCAATCGAGAACAATGACTTTCTTTCGACTGCCAGCAGTTCGATAAAGGCGACATATTTGTCTACTGAGCGACAAACTCATCACATTCAGCATCGCTTGAGTGTACGGAGAGTGTTGGCGCTTGTCAGCAACGACATCGTAGAATGCAGTCCTGTACTGCTGTTCAAAAAGAGAAAGTAGCCGTTCTGATGACTGCACAGTCACGTTCTGCATAGCCTCAATCTTGCTTTGCACCTTGCGCTCCATTGCATCGAATCTTGTAGCTGTAGGAGGGGGACCTGGGCATAGCAATACCACCAGCGGTGCAGTAGCCATGGTATCGTACTGCTCAAGATCATTCAAAAACTGGTTGATAGGGCTATCCAGTACGTCGTCGCTGTGCTTGAGGAGCTGCAACTCGGGATGCACTGCTTCGAGGTCACTAAGGCGAACCAGCAAGAGCACCAAGTCCACTGGACGCGCAGGATTAAGCACGTTGCTCGACCAGTCTTCAAAGTCTGTCATGCTGCCATACCCCATCCACTGCAAGTCAACATCAACATTCCACACAGCCTAGTACACGGCAAATATCACCACCATTAGTTCAACAAACCAGTATCTAACGTGCATTGATAGCCTGGCGAAGGGATGACTGGCTAGCAATTAACGCCAGTGCCAGCCCATTTAGCTCCAAGGAAACCTAACAGAACGCAGTAGTTGCACTAACATTCTTTAGAAGATACTGCAGTGGCACGGCGAGGGCTTCGTCGCACGCGAAGGTGCCTCCGATCACCACACGCCTGCAGGCCATTGCTCACTTGGCCCAAATTCAACACAAAGTCTCGTAGTATTATCAGCGATTCAATTAAGTGCGATACAGATGATGGCAAGAGCTCAATCCTCGGGTTCGCGTTCGTACTTGGACGGATTGATGCGATACCTGCAACAGCAAGTCAACAACATAGATGAGTAACTAACAAACAATATGTGAGTAGATAAATCATTTCTTTTACGCACATGTTGCCGTATTGGATTGTCGGTGTGTGCTCGCTGTCCACGTCCACGATGCACACGGCCATCGCTGTCACAAAAAGCAACACGTTAAAACCACCGTCAATATTATTGACGCAGCAACCAGCAGTCACTGCAGCCCACTCACTATTGGCATCAAGTACGCGGTATGTGATGGTAACCATGGACTCCTGAAGACAGAAGTTGAGAATGGCCACGTTGGCCTCTGGCTTGAACACGCCATGGCACGTCACGCCCTCAAAGCTCCACTCCATGAAAGTGCCCTGTTCGTCCGGAATGAACTGCGAGCGCCAGCAAACAACGTGTTAGCCTCTTATCATAAAGACTAAGGATTCTCAATCAGGGCGATGGACAAACCTGCACGGTATAAGCGCTAGCCAAATCCTGCTGCTTGAGTGTTCGGCCGAAAGACCACCGGAGGAATCTGTCAGTGATTGCATGCAATATTATGTCAGGAAACGCTACAACGGTTGGAGGTAACGAGGCTGCGCACTGGGTGTTGGGCTGTCGCGCTGCGTCAAGGTCTTCCTCGATGAATACGATGTTGTTGGTGGAGCGCAAATGCTTGAAACTGGCACCAAAGCGGCGCCACTCCAGGTTGCGCTTCCAGAATCCCTTCAGATATGCGCAGAAGTCCCCATTGGGCACGTCGTAGCCGACCACATTCGCCGGCGCGGCACTCATTTGGACGGCCTGAGAATTAGGAATCGGATTATGAAGTGTGGTCCACATGATAAATATGTTGGGGACACGAAATAGTAGTACCGTAGATGTCAGCGTGTATCATTGCCCATCATGTTGCCTTTTGAAGCAGAAACTGCCTTTGGGGCAAGTGCCGAGCCGCAACACAGGATACGGTGACGCTGAGCTCCATCCTGGAGCCTCTTGGTTAGCTTGATGCACGCCTCAGCGGTTGCTTCGCCGACCCTCCTCCTCATCGTGGCTGGCGGGGAAGTGCTCTCCTTGTCGGAAGGATACACCCGATCAGACAGAGTGACGTGTAGCCGTTTCTCACGCTCGTCACGCACCAGACACCAGTGCACAGCGGTCACGAAAGTGGTTCGGTGGATCCACTTCAGCGGACACTGCTTAAAGCTTGTTGGCTGCATGCGGCAGCTGGTGGTAGCAGTATGTGCCACAAAAAAGCTGTTTGTGGCACTACCGGAGTTGTTTGTGGCACGACCGCAGTGTTGAAGCTTGTCAAGCCATCTTGGTCAGCGTCCCGCTGACAGCGTGAACAAGGTCCCACCAATACATATATAACGGAAACGAGGATGACTTGAATGTTGGCGAAAGATACACGTAACACAACGACCCGGTTTTGCTGTTAGTGGACGACACTTGTACTTGGCAGCGTCATGAACTCTGTGCAGCATTTCATTACCCTCTATACTCCTCGCTTCCATTTGACCACTTCTCAATTGGCCTTCTCGAGCACACCAGTCGACTTCACTTCTACTTTTGAAGAACAAGATGGCCAAGTTACTAACCTTCGCTGCCGCTATCACGACCGCTGCCTTTTTTGGAGCTGCCCGTGCTGCCACCGTCGAGGACACGTGCGTTCTCGCGGACTTCCAAACTGCCACTGCCGATTTCATTGGCCTCAACAACGTCCTGAGCCTCGTTCCGTCGCTGCTGCCCACGTACATCACTGACCCGCTCATCCTCACGAACCAGACACTGGAAGGCATCGATTTCAAAGTGCTAGGACTCAAGTTCGAGGCCACACCGTCGTTCGAGCGGCTGAACGTAACCGGTCTCACGACGATCGCGCCCAAGACGGCCAACGTTACAGGCAGCAACACGCTTGACCTGGGAGCGGATTTCAAGGGTGAATTGTCTGTGAGCGGCAAGTTTTCGGTCGAGTTCGCGCAGCTCGACAAGAAATGGTACCAAATCTGCTGGACGAGCCTCCTGCACCAACATAGCTGTCCGCCGGCGACTGTCACCGTTGATGTCGCTCTGGGACTGAGCAAGCCTACAATTGTAGCGGGAGTTGAAGCAGATCTGTACCAGTGCGCTTCAGGCGTCCCGTCGTCTGTGTGCTCGAACATGACGATCACGTCGATTCTTGTGGCTGCACTTGGAGGAGATCTCACCAGCGTTCTCAACACGGTCCTGCACCACTTCAAGGACGCGTCACTAACATCGCTTAGTCTTGATTGGGACTTGATCACAAACATCGACCTCACTTTCGATGACACTGGTGCCTTCATCTCCAACGTCATCAACGGACTCCTGGACTTCACGGCGGAGAAGCTCAACAAGAAGAAGGCTGCTTACAATACGTTTACCAAGGTCTTGGACAAGCTTGTACGCTCGCTGCTGAACAACCTGATCGACCAACTGCTGGTGCCGCTTTTCGGTGCCACATGTCTGTAAGTAGAGACTCGAGTAGTGTTGCTCCTGCTATTACCGATTCGGTATGTTTAACTTTTAACCAAGTTTGTTTGGTAATTAGAAACTGGTTTGATAATCATGGTAGTTCTTCTTACCTTGCAGTGCACGGCATCCACAAGTGAACTGAGGGCGAAGATACAAGTGGGGGTGGACCTGTTGGATGCTAGTAACCTGGTGACTTTGAATCACTGACTCATAAGTTGTGAGACTCTCAAGCACCACTGTCATTGTGGATACTAACCGGTCGTGGCTCAAGCAAGCACCATGTTTTAATTGGGTGAAGGGGGGGGGGGGGGTAATTTGGCCTTCTATTTGGGTTAAACCTATAGAAGGCTAACGCGTGTAATGATATTCTACTTGGGCACGCACGCATTTTGATGTCGAGCACATTTTCCGCTTGTAGCTCGATAAAACAAAATGCACGATGCAACTATTATACACCTAGAAAGCATAAGAAGAAGTGCCGAGCCAGGCCCCGACATGTTTGTCAGCCCTGAGCCTCAAGGCGAAGCCCGGCTTTAAATTCGTGTCCATGTATGACATTGAAGTTGTCAAGTTGAATAGTTTAGGTTTCTTTCTTTTGAAATGAAAAACTCGTACGCACGTAATGACTCTTCATCTCTTTCATTTCAGGAAGTGCAATGCAACGCAGACACCAGCTCAGTCCGGAGGAGAAAACTCTAGTTTGCAATGTATATGATTATTTCGTCGCCAAGGATAAAACGAAAAACTTATGCCAACCATGCCAACAACACTTGCAAACTTATCGTCGTTGGTTCTGGCATCTTGGTCATTTGTGGCAGCTCGAAATGCAACACTTCATCACACAGCTCCTCACCTATCCATCAGTAAGTTTACTCGGGTGATCCATCCGTTGCCTTCCTTGTGTATAGATGATATTGAACGTGTACTGGAACATTTGCTGCGTTCATCAACAGTCTCCACACAATTCAATTTGCTTCCTCAAGCACATTACCAGCCTCCAAACAGCATGACCAAGTTCTTCGGATTCGTCGCCGCCGTCGCTGCTTTCGGTGTGGCCTCCGTCGCTTCCGAAAGAAGCGCGACCGTGGCGGATACATGCGTGATCGTTGATTTCGAGACCGCGACGTCCGACTTCACGGCGCTCAACAACATCGTGGCTATTATCAAGTCGTCACCATCGCTGCTGAGCTCGTACCTCAGTGACCCGCTGACTATCGAGGACCAGACCCTGACGGAGCAGGATTTCTCCTTCCTCGGCTACACCTTCACGGTCACGCCCACCATCAACTCATTGAACGTGTCGGGCCTCACCACGCTCTCACCCAAGCAGATCAACGTCACTGGATCGGACACACTCGATATCGGCACGGATTTCACCGGTACTGTATCCGTGGACGCCACGTTCTCCGTGGAGATTGCCCAGCCTAACCACAAATGGTACCAGATCTGCTGGGTTGATCTACTGCACCCGCTAGTGTGTGACTCGGTGACTTACACTGTCGATGTCGCGCTTGCACTAAAGGAACCTGAGATCGTTACCAGTGCCCAGGTGGACATGTACCAGTGTGCAGAAGGCATCTCAACGTCGGTATGCTCAAACCTGACTGTGACCAGTATCCTCGTGTCCGTCCTGAGTGGCAGCGACTTGTCAACGATCGAGCAGGAGGTTCTGCTTCGAATGAAGAGCGCGTCTCTGACTGCACTGACTCTCGGCTGGGACTCGATCACCAATATCGACTTCGTCTTCCACCAGACTGGCACGTTCATCACGCAGATTATCAACAACTTATTGGACTTCTCCGCTGCGGAAATCAACAAGAAGGGCGACTACTACACAGTGTTTATCGATGTGCTGGATAAGCTGCTGCTGTCGCTGCTCAACAACCTCATCACTAACGACTTGGAGCCACAATTCGGCCCAACGTGCCTCGAATCGTAGGTTATTGAGCTGTACTTGGTCTATTTCCATTGCATCAGGTACACGCGTGAACATGACAACTTTCTGCCATTTCTGGTATCTTATTTTTGGTTAGCCTCACAATCTTATTTTGCAACTCTGGCAAAATGGATACAGATGACCTTTCTGTCCCATTTTGGTAGCCGCGGTCTCAGCATTACTTCGCTCGATGTATCCTTGAGTTGCTTTTCCGCTGCAGAGCCCGGACTTCCAGTGCGTCTGCCTGCTTACGTTGCACTGGCGGCCACAAGTGAGCAAGGGAAAATGTCTGATTCCACGTGACTATGAAGGTCATACATAACACGTCGATATCGAGCAGCAAATGAAAGTGAAAAACTCGATCTGGTCGATGGATCCGTAACTCGTGCAGCGACCGAGTGAAGGTGCTGGTGGTTCACCTGGCCCCACATAACCCAATCTGCTTCGTCCCGTTCAGATCAATTACTCGAGATGGCCAAGTTCTGCGGATTCCTCGTGTCCATTGCCACCGCCGTTGGTGCCGTATCCGCTGGAAATGGCGGCGGTGTGCCCACTGCGGTAACTATTGCACCCACAGTCGCCCCCAGCGCGAGCCTTCCCGCGGTTGTTCCTACCGATACCCCCACTTCCGCCTCCAACACGACCCCAACCGTGGAAGACACGTGTGTACTGGCGAACTTCGAGACCGCGACGGCGGACTTTATCGCGCTGGGCAACCTGGTCAACATCGTCAAGACCTCGCCGGCAGTGCTCAAGCAGTACGTCAGCGACCCGATGCTCATTCAGAATCAGACACTAGCCACACAGAACATCTCGTTCCTTGGATACACGTTCGAGACGACGCCTACGATCAACTGGCTTAATGTCTCGGGCATCACGACGATCTCCCCTCTGCCTGTGAACGTCACGGGCGTCAACACGCTGGAGTTGGGCACGGACTTCACCGGCACCATCGCTCTCGAGGGCACGCTTACAGTCGAAGTCGCGATGCCCGACCACAAGTGGTATCAGATCTGCTGGGTTGACCTACTGCACCCAATCAAGTGCCGGCCGCAGATCATCACGGTGGACGTGGCACTCGCAGTTAGCAAGCCCCACATTGTGACCAACATTGAGGCCAACCTGTTCGAGTGTGCGCCGGGTATCCCGACGTCTACGTGCCAGAACCTGACGATGGCCAGCATCATGACAGGAGCACTGAGCGGTGACCTCACGACGCTGACCAAGTCCATCTACAAGAACTTCAGGGACGCCAAGGTCAACACGCTCTCGTTGGGTTGGGACCTGATCACCAACATCGACTTTGTCTTCCACAACTCGGGCCAGTTCGTCACGCAGATCATCAACGGCCTGCTCGACTTCTCCGCCAAGAAGCTCAACAAGAAGGGCGACTACTACCGCGTATTCCTCGACGTCTCGCAGAAGCTCATGTTGTCTTTGCTTAACAAGATCATCGATACGCAACTCGAACCGGCGTTCGGCGCTACGTGTCTGTAAGCATATTTAGGAGTAGTGCGCAGCGACAGATGTGTAGGAGCGGTTGTGCATGGTTATACTTTGAGGAGTACCCTAGCGAATATATGATGCTCTTGCCAGTTTTGAATTGATAAACAGCACTAAAGCTTTGTGAATTGGCACACATGAGACGGATGCTAGTAAGTTGTGCTTTCGTGAACTCTCGAGCTCGAACAAACCTGATGACACACTCCCGTCTTGGGCTTCTCGTGTTGAACAAAATCTACATTGTCAGCGATGGAACATTCGCCGAAAACGTCGTGGATAGCGTTCGTCAGCTACTTTGGATACGGTGCTCCGGAAGTACTACAGTGTAGTAGGTGTGGTAGCTGTTTTAGAGCGAAAACCTTGAGTGCTCGTCGTCTGTAGCTTCGCGGCCAGCAACATTTGAACCCCCTTCAGCCTTTTTAGCGTTGCGCGTTCGTGAGCGAAGTCCAACCGCCGTTTGTCATTCGAAACCTTCTTCTTAAGCTGCTCCAGACCAATGCCTTTAGTCACGTCAGACAGACGTACCGTATGCCATGACGACCAATCTAAATGGCTGCCAAAGGGCGCAAGCGGCAATACAAATTCCAAGTGTAAATGAGCAGCTAGATCACCTTTGACAGCTGATACCTGCGTAGTGTGTGCTACTTGACAGTGTCAATGATTTCCATAAGGGAGGGCTTCATTGGGGAGTACTAAGCTCCATTCCATCGCTTTCGCAAACAGTCGATCTCTATCCTTGTATCCTCCAATTTTCCATTTATCCCCCATTATCAGTTTAGTGAGGCTTTTGGAGCGTCGGTTGAAAAATAGAATTTTTTGCCAAAGGTATCAGGCGTGCGCCAGGAACAGCAACAGGAGTAACCAGGGGGTTCATTTGTCTTAGCGCTGGACAGGTACAAGGCCCCTGGAACTCCCATACAATGCATTGCCACCGCGCGTCCGTCTTCGAGCGACCAATAGCGGACGCCGTTCGCGTACTGCACCTCGAGAACGAGTTCCGTCGGCTGGCGCCGGCCGCGCGCTTTCGGGTGGGCGGGCAAGTGCGCCCGCAGCTCTGGGACGCCATGATGCGCGGCCTCAAGCACTCCGAGATGTCCACTGATGCGGCCAGCTACGCGCGTCTACTCCCTCCCCAGCTGGGTCCTCAGCAGCCGGAGGAAGAGCACGATAATGACAACGACGACTCGTGCGCGGTGGTCGTGAAACGGTCCAAGACCAACAGCGAACGCGGTCGCGCCTTCCGTGCGCGTCGCAAGAAATACGAGGACGACCTGCTGGCCATCGTGAACTCTCTGCGTCAGGAGGTCGAGGACCTCGGATTCCTACGCGGCGTACGCGCCGACAAAGTGCTGTACACTCGCAACAGCATGGGCGGATCGCTTGTGCGTCTGACACGAGCGTATTTCTCGATGTTCGAGTACGGTATGCCGTCAGTTCGAGGCGTCGGTCAGAAGCGACCTGCGATGCTCACCGACGTGTCTATTGACAGCTCCGATGAGTCATTAGAGGCGAAACAGAAGGCGTTCTTGGACAGCGCCATGGATTTGGAAGTTCAGTTCGGTGAAGCCAGCGGCCCAAAGTCGCTACTGGACCAGTGGAAGCGATACACGAGCTACCACTCGAGTATAAGCGTCGTGGTCGTCGGGGTTGAAGTGTCCGGGGAAGAAGATAGCCCTATGGTGACGGTGCGCTCCGATCTGCACGTCGTCTTCTCACAAGACACTTTCGATAACGTTTTCCCACATGCTGCCGATAATGAGGAGCTGGTCAACAAGTTCATCGGCCGCGAGGTCGTTTACCATGGCGTGAACCGCTTCCAGTTCTCGCCACAAGGCCAGATCCTCATCTACGACTCGGATGTGGGATTTGTGGACGCGCTGGTCCAAGCTGGAGCCAGCGTCTCGGACATTGCGCTACTGATGCAACAAGCGCGGATAGCGGACGAGTGCAGACTCGGAGACGAGGGAAAAGATAACAACAGGGTACAAGAACTCGATCAGGAGAACCAAGACCTGGTCGAGTACTACAGCGGCGCTGGCACAAGTGCGTGTGTGACGGACGCTGACAGTGATGCTGATGCCTTCACATCGGAAAACAATGAAAATGACGGACCAAATGATGGGAAATCGAGACCACCGCAGTCCAGTCGTCATGCCATCGACTTCCTCCTGTCGTAGTATACTATAGTAAATTCTGTATTCATATGAACCTGAACTCTTGCAGCATTTTAATACACAGCATTGCCTTTGTTGCAGCGTGAGCTCATGCTTCATCTAAATTTATAAAAAAAAAAAAATGGTTAACACTTTCATTTTGTCAATTTTATTTTTTCTTGCAGTTGTTTTTTAAACGACATGCTCGAAGTCGTGATCGCTAGTCTAGCGCAGTGCAGCAGCGATGGCGGCGATGGCACCGTAAGTCACGATGGAAAGTGCCGTAGTCGACGCACTGGAGGTAGAGCCTGAGGTCGACGCAGAACTGGAACTGCTTCCAGATTCAGATGCGGAGCTGGAGGCGCTTTCGCTTTCACTTTCACTGCCGGAGTCACTGCTTGAGTCAGTCTCGTTACCGGTTTTACCATCGAGAAAGTCGCTGATCAGCCTTCCGTATATCACGACGGTACCATTGATCTCGAGAGTGCACTGGGTGTTGATGTTAGTGTATCCGTTGACGAGGTTGATGAGAACGTTGCAGCCATCGTCACTCTGCTGAATCTCCAGAGCAACCTCCTTTGTCGGGAACTCGGTGATGGCGAAAATGTCAACACCCGTGTCTTCTTCGCACTTCTCTTGAGCGGGCGTCATTTTGGCTGCGATCGTCGAGTTGGCCAGCAAAGTATCTTCAATACTCGTCAAGTCGCACTCTGTGGCCGTGACAGCCATGCCAATTGCTCCAGCAACAGCGAGGGCTGACAGGAAGGCGGTCTTCATGGTGTTGCAAAGTGCGTGGTGAATCGTTAGTCGACTTGCTTGGTGGCTGGAATCTGGGCTAATGAGCCTTCGCAGTTCGGAACAAGAGAGCTCTTGCCGTAGTATTCTTGGCAAAAATGGAGCCAACGGCTCATGAGACTGATGCCTGCCACATTTATCTCTCGATTGCGATCCCTAGCTTATCGTCTTCGACACGCAACCTAAAACTGCAGTTGGAGATGCTGAAAACTGCAACATCGAAAACGACTCTCAGTAGGTTATATCGGTAGTGCGACCAAGCGGTCCAAAGAAAAAATGGCACCACGCAAAACTCGTAAATGAATTACGTGTACGTTAGTCACATTCTCTGGTTTTCATTGAGCTCCAAGTTGTTGACACTGGATAAGAAAAATCAAAATATGGCACTTTTTCAGTGCAAAAGTAAAAGTACACAGAAAGCTTGCATTAGGGCAACCTGTGGCACTACGTTAACTCTATCCGCAACTACTTAGTGCAGTGCCATGGCAATCACGGCAGCAACGCCATAGGCGACGAAGGAGAGAGTTTGAGCACTTGATGCGCCACTGCTTCCGGTCGAGTCGGAAGCAGCCGTCGACCCAGAGCTGGTGGCCGAGCTGTCGAGGTTGGCCGAGCCCGAGCCCACCGATCCAGACGCGCTTTCGCTCGGGATTTCGATGGAGCCACTGCCAGAGTCCGATTCGTTTCCGGTTTTGCCAGTGAGGAAGTCGGCGATGAGCTTGCCAAAGTTTACGGGGACGCCCTCGATCGTGACGTTACACTGGATCTCGGCGTTGGCCACCTGGTTGATCTGGTTCAGGTAGTCGGCGCAGTCGACGTTCTGTGAGAGCTGCGTGACCTGATCCGAGGTGGGGAACTGACCCACAGCGAAGATGTCGATGCCCGTGGCGTTCTCGCAGTCGGCGAGGCCCTGGGTGGCGTTCGGGTAGAGCATACTCTCGATCTTGGACATGTCACAGTCAGCAGCGCTTGAGTAAGCGGCGGCGGCGACCAAAGCGGCAGCAGACACGATGGCAGTCTTCATCTTGGTGGTAACGATGAGGTGCTGGGTGGAGGAAAGATAGTCGAGTGCTGGGCTCGAGTGAAATTGACAAGTGAGGAATGTGGAGGACGGACGTCCAGTATCGCCGTCGAATCGTCTCTACCGTTGCTTGACCATGAACCGACGAAAGGAGACGACATACAGCAGTTAACCCCATAGTCACCCCATACGGCGCACCATTTGGCGTGTGCTCGTGGCAGCGCAAGACCATTTTCCAACAGGTGTAGGTGGTTGCAGTATCTGACTCCACTAGCGAAACCAACTCTACGATTTGCAAGCCAATCAGAGCGCGCAGTTCGATTTCGAAACGGTTCAAAACTCGGTTTCTTTCGTGCTATCGAACAGCTGAACGCTCCGACGTCTTCGCTGCGCTTTACCCGCCTTGAACTTTGCATTGCATGGGTAGGACGAACGCCGCATAACCTGTGCGGTAGCAGCGATGAGGAACCATCAGGTCGGAATTCTTACCCGTCTTCATGCTACATTGTGGAGGTGGCAACAACCTTCTCAGTGTCACGATATGCAGTAATGCTAGCCATGGATAGTAAGAACTCGCTTGAGCAGGGCGATGATCAATCGTGCAGATGCTGATATGTTTATGTTTCGGTCGGCGTAAAAGTAAGCACGCACAACGTCAACGAATGCTTCAAAATGTAAAAAGGAGATTTATCATCAACGCTCAAAACTTTAATTGGCAGTGGTAGTCGCAGACGCTGACCACAAGTCTAAAGTGCAAAAGCGAGCACGGTGGTCGCGGCAGCTGCGACGACGGAAAAGGTGGCGGTGATGGCGGCGGCACTGCTCTTGGAGGCGCTCTCGCTGTCCTTCTGAGCGTCTGCTGACGCGTCCTCCTCTGACCCAGAGCTGCTCTCTTCGGACTCGCTGCCTGAGGCACTAGCTGAGGCGGATTCACTGTCCGAGTCACTGGCGGATAGCGATACGCTGCCGGACATGCTGTCCGAGCCGACAACAGCTTCCTTGGTCTTGTTGCTGGATTGGCCCTTGAGCAGATCCGTAAGCAGCGAAGCGAAACTGACGGTCTGGTCGCCCACCGTCGTCTGGCATTGGATCTCCGAGTTGGCCTTCTGGTTGAGCTGGTTAAGGTAGTTGACGCAGTCTCGCGATTGCTGGACGGTCTTGGCCTCTGTCTTCGTCGGGAGCGAGCTGAGATCGAACACGTCTACGCCCGTAGCGGCGGCGCAGCTGTCGTGCCAGGTCGTGCCGTTCGGCAGCAATTTGCCCTCGATGGCGCCCATATCGCACGTCTGGGTCTCGTTCTGAGCGGCACTGGCACCAACCGCAACAGCGAGGAGCAGGAACGTCGAGGTCTTCATGGTGTTCGAAGGAAAGAGAGTAAATACCCGAAAGGTGAGGAAATGGAGTTCGCTAAGACGAAGGAAATTCCGGAATGATCGAGGCCGTGTGCTTCACTGGTCAAGAGCTACGGGCGACGATAGCTCGCGTCGTCGACGACAGGCTTGCGAAAATTGTCTCCGGACAGGCGACAACAGCGACCCATGAGGTCTGATAACGGATCCAAGTTGAAGTTGCCAGCCAATCACAGCACGAAGCAGTTACTGGCGCGCACAATGCACAATGCAACAACTTTTAAGGACTCACTAGTTTCTATGGACGGTTTATTGTCGAGCCGAGTTGCTTCTGTTCGAAGAGTGAGTAATAGAGACGATCACTATAACCGAGCTGAGAGGAGCTGGTAAACGCGAATAGAGCTCACTTGGTACCCAAGTGCAGCGCTACACCTACCGAGTATCAGACGCAGCGACACTCTGAGAATCGAAGTGCGTGCCATCGAGAAAACGGGCGGCTTTTGTTAAAATGACAGATAGTTGACGAACGTATTAAAATATGTGTCATTATTCACAAGCCGCATCTGTCATTTTTCAGTTGATCCGAACCGAACACAGTAAAATTTGTGTTCGTAACTACAAAAGTTTTGAGCTCGAACGATATCGCGACGACGTGATATGGGCAGACTTGAGCGTTTCTTTCCTTTAGCTTAACATTTCATACAGTCGGCGATGCCAATACTCAGCCACTCTACTTTCGTGTTGCAATCTGGTTGCCATACAGGTCACGGAAGAACCGATTGTGCACGGTTCGTATGGACGGAGGGCCAGAATCCACCGACGTTCTTCTCGACGACGAGACCCCCGCAGACGCAAAGTATGGAGTATAGGCAGCAGCAGGTTGACTTCGCTTGGGTGTGACAATACGCACACGAATCTCGTCGCTCTTTCCGCCAGAACTGCAATTGCTGCCGAAGCTAACTCGGCGCACACACGGCGACAAACTTCCAGAACGGCGACGGCGATTGATATTTACAATCGGCGAGCCATCAATGTGTCGCTGTGGGGACTGAAGTGAGAGTGCCGACGTTGAAGACGCCCAGTTGCGCTTGCCCACATCGCTACGCAGCAGGATATCGGGCGTACTCATACTGAGACGCCGTCTAGGTCGACTTCTTTCTGGAGTGTGCATTTCATTAGCTAAAGCGGGCGTAGCACTGCGACGTCGGCGATTATCAGGCGGCGAGCTGTTGACGGTGTTCATGGCGTCGCTGTCCACTGATACTTGCTTGGCAGACAAGCGCGATACGGACGTACGAGACCCGAACTCGGTGCTACTGGGAGCTCCAGTAGCTACCGTCACCAGTCGATGCTGTCGAGAAAGATCGTCGGCTTCGTAGTGGGTGTTCACTGAGAACAGCACCATTGAGTGGCGACGATTTAAGACACGAACTTCCTCCTCGTCGCCCTCCTCCTCTTCAGGAATATCATCGTGACCCCACCGCCCACTGGTGACTTCGTAGTCGTCTCCATTGGCATCACGGGACGCGTATTTCGTGGCATCATCACGCAGCACCTTGGCAACACAAGCCTTGCAGAAACAACGAGCCAATACAGGCTCATTTATCCACGTAACTCTGGCTGACGGGATAGTTTCCTGTCGTACACTGCACTGAGTGCACGTCCAGTGACGACAAGCCGCACACCGCCGCTTCAGGGCACTACCAAGACGACGCAGACACATCCCGCAGCGCCTCTCGCCGTCGAGCGATTCCTGGACCGAAGAAATCGATAATGAGGCCACTGCACGCTCCGCCTCTGTGTTTTCCACCTCTCTAGCCAGTTTCTTGGCCAGCGCACAGGCTCGTACATCCGCCAGACTCAACAGCGTCTCCACAATGCTCTTCTCGGCAATGGATTTCGGCAGCCCCAGTCCAATTGTCCCATTTCCCCCTCCAACATCGTATTTCCCTTCATGAAACACTCCCACTCTACCATTACGTAGCTGTCTAAAGAACGAGCACAAGAAGATCTGTCCTCTCACCACCGAGTGGTTCTGGAACGGCGGACAGGACGGGAACGTGATCGAGTGACGCAGTCGATAGCCGAGCTTTACGCCCGTCCTAGGCGAGTGCACGACGCCAGCCGCTGCCAAATAGCAGAAGTCCCGGTCTTTGACCACCAGTCCGCCGTGTGGCGCGCGTTTCAGTGCCCACTTGATACTCAATGATCGGAAAGGGTCCGCACTCGACGGACTCTCCACAGAGCAGAGCACAGCGCCGTCCGCCACTCCGTCGCCAGTGAAATGCGCTCTAGCCGCGCGTTCCCGACCGGATCTCCACATGGATCCATACAGAACGTCCTCTAGCGCTCCGTCCACGCTGCCAACGAGACGAAGCGCCGGCAGCTCGTGCTCCTCAGTGCGCGACTGGCGCCTAGTTATATCGGGTTCGGGATCGGGCTCTGGCTGGCCTCGCTGCGCCCGCTTCACCTTCTTCCTCTTCGTGGGCCGCTGGCGAAAGATCTTGACGCCTTCACGCTGTCCCACCAGCTTCCAACCAGATTGCGCAGCGTCCGCGTGTGCGTCGTAGCTGGCCAGGTAGACGGAGAGAAGCCGCGCCTCCACACGCTGCAGATCATGGACTTCGGCTGCGGAAAGCCGTACGGGCGCGAAGAAATCCGTGGGCAGCGGCAGCCGCATGACAAGCAGTTGAAGTGAGGGCGTGCACTCAGACTTGCGCTGGCATCTTCACGACCAAGCGACCATCAGTTGACGAAAGGACGAAAACAATGACTGGATAATTGCACAGTTTGGATATGAGCGGGTGAAATTGGACGAAACCTTGGGTTATTGCGGAGGAATTGGACACGGCGTTCATGACATCTATCGGTACTTTTGACCCATCACTATCAAAATATAAAAAGTCAAATAAACTCGGTGTGAGACTGTGCGCGTATCCATTTCGTTATGATGAAAATTCAATTTCATCATTCATGTCGCCGGTGATTGGCTGAGAACCTCGAATAATCATTCGGTCCAAAGACATGCATTCTCAAAATTATAGTAGTACCTTAGAATGTATCATTATATTAACTTTGATCTGCTACTGCAGGGATACTACGCGGAAACGCCTTTACTAAACCTTCAAGACACGACCAATTACTGCTTGCCGAGCTTGATGTTGCTGAGAAGTATCGCAGGAGCCCACAAGTCACGCTCAGCATCGCTGCTCCAACAGATATCGTGTCGAAACCTTATTTTGATTGTTGACAAGACAAGATTGTAATTGAGTAACGCCATGCATGCTCAGTAACTTCACACATGCCTTTTAGCTAATCATGTAGACCACCTAAGGTATAACCACAAGACGAACCGCACTGTTGTGCATATTGGGCTTCCGAGTTTACTGCCAACTGACGTCACGACTTCAGAAGCAATAAAAGGTAAACCACACCTTGATTGTGATCCGACCCAGTAAGAAGACTCTAAAGTACTAGAATCCTGGGGCTCTTCTGCAATCTGCTTAAGTGCTAGGCTTGTGGTAGCGCTGCTTGATTCATTTACTAGTACTTACCCACGACGTTCACAACGTTCACTACTTTGAGCCGAAAACTCCTCAGTCCTTGTTGTGCATTCTGACACCTTTACAATAGTACTATAGTAACCTGTGCAAATCCTGAAATGAACCCATGTCGAAGTACTACCCTAATACTGCTATGCTCTAATCTTTGCCACCTCACTCGAAAACTTCACAGCCGACAAGACTACGACGCCGCGTGCTCTTGTGCCCGCCCCTCCCGCTGTCGACGAGTCCTCAGCTCCATAGCTGTTACCCTCCTCACCTGCACCTGCTTGCCACGTTCCCTCTCGTGGCAGCGGTGTCTTCCTATTCACTCCAGACGCGTCGCTCCAGCCCGTTTAGTGTCTGCACCGCCTAAGATCCAGCGACAATAATCCACCGAAATGCTCCCGCAGCGGCAGAAATCGGGCAAGCGCGCAGTGGCCAGCCACCGCCAAGCCAAGTTGAACGTGCGCAATGCAGCGTTCATCGCTCTAGGCCTCATCTTCGTGCTGTACATGTACTTCAACCTCCGCTTTTTCGCCACATCCACAGTCTCCACCAATTCCATCACAGCGACCGGCAAGGGCTGGCGTTCCTTCGATGGTGCGCCCAATAAGCCCAATGAGGCGGATGGAGACATGCTGGTGGACGCGTCCGCCACGCGCCAGGTCAAGCACCTGGTCTTCACGTCCACTTGTCGCGACCTCGACTTTATCCACGCAGAGGTGCTCGCCTTCACACTGCGTCGCACAGGATACGACGGCAACGTCACTCATTTACTTTATGGCTGCACGTCCGAGGAGGCCACAGAGCTCATGCGCAAGAAAGACCCGCGTCATAACGTACAGACCAGACATTACCCGGACGTCTCGGCGGTGAAGACGACGTTCGGCGAGAAGATCCTCACAACGACTTTGAACCCCGTGGTCTTGTCTAAATGGCTGCTGGGGTCAGACGCTGGAGAGTTCAGTGACAATCGCGCAGTGCCGTTTGAAGAGCGCTATGCCCTGGCATCCGACGACTTTGTCATAGCCGTGGACAGCGACGCGATCTTCACCAAGAAGCTGGACATGTGGAACCTCATGGCCGAAGCGAACGACGTTGTTGATGCTCGCATTTTCGGCCAGGACGCGTCTTGGTACTGGCCTAAACGATTCCCATTGACGGATGAACAGCTACGCAGTATCCTACCGACGAACTCTCGCGCTCTGCTTCTGGATGACTGGCGTGAATATGCTGCCATTGCTCCATTTGTGGCAGAAGTGAGCGCGTGGCAGGAGATTCTGCCTACTGCTGTGGATTTGTGGGACAAACTGGCTCATGAACAGCGTTACCTCGCTGTTCCTATCGCTGCTGCCCACGAGAAGACTCTTATCGGAGTGTCTGGTGTTCTCAGTGTACACCACTACCCTTCTCGCTACCAGAACTGGGACTTCGTGGACGATATCAAGCACAATCCATGCGAGACGCTGGCTGAAGGGAAGAACCTGGCACTGTCGTCCTATCCGATCTCCATCCGTGCACTCAACTTCACTCTCCCTCAATGGATCGACGGCCGTGACTGGAGTTTCTTCGCTGACAAAGTCCCGTCGGATTTCTTGTCGTGTGACGCCTGGATGATGCACCAACCGACCGGTTATCTGTGGCATCTTGCAACTCACACGAACGGATACGAACGCGTGCCCAACATTCTTCGTCGTCGTCACACCATGAGTGTTTGTCTCGCTGTGGAGGCTTACAACAGCGCGTCTGAGAGTTACCGCTCGCATGTTTGCCCCACTGGCTTCAACCACAATCGTCGTATCCCCATGGAGTTCAAGAAGGAGGCATGGAGCACTGCTGTGGCACTCGCAGAAGGCACTCAAATGGAAGAGGAGCCGCCCGTTTACTTTGGCAACTACAAGAGGAAGAAAGCAGCAGAAAACGACCCCAAACCTGGGCAAGAAGGAAGCGATGAACTGCATTTTGTGTTCACGACTTCTTGTGAGCCGTACCAGGACTGGCAGAGTGAGGCTCTAGCACAGAGTTTCGTGCGAGTGGGTCAGCGTGGGGCTCTCACACGCATCGTAAGTGGCTGCTCGGATGACGCAGTGAAGGAGCTGCTTCGTCGTACGCAAAAGTCTGCTCCACATCTGCGTATTCACGTCACGCGCGACTTCCGTTCGCTTCCGAGTTTCAAGGAGGTGTCCGATAGTGTTGAAAAGGCTTCGACACCAGACGACTACGCGCCGTACAACAAGCCGTTCGGCCTGCGGGACTGGCTGGAGTCCGCCAATCCTCCAGTGCGCGAGGAGCTCATCGTCGTGCTGGATCCAGACTTCCTGTTCATCCGGCCGTTTGCAGTCAACACTGGCGGTCGTGTGACGACAGCGAAAGGTGTGGACTCGGGCAACTACGAACAAGACGCAGAGGTGATTGAAGGTATGCGGCAGTACAAGCGCTTCTTCGTGTACGCTGGTTCTCGTGACGATGTGAGCGACTCGGTGACGGACGGTGTGGCTGTAGCTCAGCGATGGTCGCAGTATCTGGGCACTGCGGCCTTTGAGAACAGCAGCTCAATCTGTCCGGAGTGTGCGAAGGTGTCGAAGGCCGATGCTACCGAGTATTTTGCGGTTGGTCCTCCGTACGCTATCACGCGCAAGGATCTGACTCAGCTGATGGACGACTACTGCAACATGACGGTACTTAAGCGGGAGCAGATGAACCGTGAGCACTGGATGAGTGAAATGCTGGGCTACTCGCTTGCTGCGGCGAAGCATAATGTGAAACACACGACATTTGACAATCTGGCGCTGGGCAACAAGGCAGATGACTACACTGGTTTTGTCAATATTATGAAGGGCAATCCGTGTGAGGACCCAGTGACTCCGATCATCCCGGGTGAAGCCCCGCCGTTGTTGCATGGCTGCCACTCGTACGAAGCTGAGGACGACCGTGGACTCAAGTGGATGTTCTACAAGCAGCTGATGCCCAACGACATGTTCGCGTGCGACTCGTGGCTGCTGGCATCACCACCCGCGAGCGTCTGGACGTTGGCCAAGCGCAGTCGCGACAAGCAGCTCATGCTGGAAGCCTACGGAGTCTGCACAAGCATCAAGGTGTTCAACCAGGCTTTGGTCGACTTTAAGACGAAGATGTGCCCCGACGGCTTCAACCAGAACCGCAGACTACGAATGGTAAAGGATGTGCGTCAAGATCTACTCAAGGTTGGCAACGTGCACAAGGCCTGGCAAGATGCTGCCCAGGAGAACGCTCGTGAAGGCCCGTGAGCCGCCCGGTAGGTCGTAGATACATTTTAGTGTAGGTTGAAGACGCCTCTCATACACTTTTCGTCAAAATGGCGGTCTATGTAGCCATTTCGATGGGAAGAGTCGTCGCATTGTCGAGACCCCGAAACGTACTTAGTCGGTTTTTGACATACAAACTCCAAGATGTTTGACACGCACTGGCGTCTCTGGCTAGACAGCTCAAAATTTCACTGCCGTGCACGACGGTCGCCATAATTCCCGTAGGTTTCTAGCCGCTGCAGTCATCAAGCGTCCGTGCCACGCGTTGCTCAGTGGCGCCTGCTGTTAAACCCGCGAAAGAATGAGCTGGGCGCCGCGAACGTGCGAACCAATCGTGCTGAACGTCAGCACCTCCGACGGCGCGGAGCTCTTTGAGAGCGAGCTGCTGGCGACGGGCGTACAGTCCGCCAAGTGTAGCATCGAGACGACGGCGGCCTCTGGGCCTACGCCCCCCGCGTCCCAGGCCTCGGCCGCCTCGCCGACGATGCGGCCCACAGCGGCGCTCAATGACGAGCAACGCCGCTCGAGACACAACGCTAACGAGCGGCGTCGCACGAACGCGCTCAAAGTGAGTGAAGCCATGTCAGCACATGTATATGACCTCTCCACATGCTCACCCATTTCTGCCGTGATTGGCTTCTGATAAATCACAGACACGAATCTTGCAGATGCGCGAAGAGATGGAGGCGCTGGAGCGCCAGCGCGCGAGACTCAAACTCGAGGCGCTGTCGCAGAACCCAGCGCTTCTGGACACCATCAGTCTCATTGACCAGCTCCGTCAGGAGCAGCAGGAACTGCGTAAGAAACTGCGTGCTTACGACATGCAGAACAGCACGTACCAGACTATTCTGTCCGAGTACGGAGCCTCTTCGTCATCATCGGGGATCTCGGACTCTCACTACGATTCAGATGACAAGGATTCCAACGAGGATCGGCTGGTGGAAGCCCCCATCTTCCAACGTGTACTGTTCCGTCGCCCCTTGTCACTAGACGTCGTCATGGCTTGCGTCAAAGAGAGCTACGAGAGTATCATGGCCTTCCGTGCCGAACGCGACTTTGAATCCCTGGACACGGAGGTGCTGGGATGGAGCGACAAGCGCATTCTGAACGCCAGTTCACTGCGCTTTATGCTCTCGCAGCAGTTCGAGTATGTGCCGCCCTCGGAGCTCGTGTACAAGACGTGGAATCTGCTCACAGACTTTAAACTCTATCGTCACATGCAACCGCGTACAGTGGCGTTAGAGATGCTGCAGCGTGTGACCGACGACTGCGCTATTGTGCGGCTGAGCGTAAGCAACGGCGACAAGGTGCACCACTCGATCCTCCTGATCGCTCGCGGCCGCATCGACGGCGGATACCTCATCACGTATCGCTCCATTCCGCTGTCCGAAGGCCAGCGACAATTTGCCGCCACGGAGAGCAACTACGTGAATCTCTTCAACTGGTATACGTTCTTGGAGAAGACGACGCCCGACGGTATCCCGGCATGTGAGGTGACCTTCGGTGGCTGCGTGGAGAACCAGTCGATGGAGTATCTTCGCTATCTCATGATGGAGGTGGTGGCGGGCGTCGTGCGCTGGCAGACAGCGGTGGGGCACAACAAATTCCGTTTGACGCACGGTTGAAGTGACGCCAACAAAAGAGGAGGGCCACGTTGTGCATGGCATGTGTAGTGATGTAGTCGCCCGAGATGAAGGGGAAGTGGCCCCCTGTAGTAGTATTTAAAATTTTTCGCAAATAAATTGGATGAAATGTCGGCTAGTGAGTGACGAACAAGGAGTTCGAAACATAAGTGCAGGAAGATCGCTGTGAGCGACGCGTTTCAGTGGTCGCAATGGACTCCGGCGAATAGAGCTTAGGGAAGAGACAAAAAAATTTGCCAAGACGGATCAGTTCTTTAACGTTGTTTACACTGTACTACCGACTACATGTACAGGTAAATTGCAGTCAATTCATTAATTAGTCGATTCAGGATTACATGATCATGTAATCCGGTACAAAACATGTCAACAGCATTAGTATGGGGTATACAATACTAGTAGCTAGTTCATGAGCTGTACATGTATAACTCATGTTTAGTTTCAATTACCCTGATTGTAACCTTTCTTCGGGGCAAAACCAACAGAACCCGATGGTTTTCAAAGTCGGGGAGGTACTGGAGGAGACAAGGAGCACTTAGCACTTCTGCATTCTACCATGTCTGCATTCAAGTCATAAGCTTGCTAGTATATGTAGTGCACGTTCAAAATTCCGCACCAAAAGGTTGTCGTTTTGGCATTATTTTTTACTTCGAAGTATAATTAAAATTTAACATACATGAACATTATGTCTGTACACTAAATATCTTACCCC
>NW_008649002.1:907263-909061 GCF_000247585.1 Phytophthora nicotianae INRA-310 | reverse complement strand
AGTGGTGAAGGTGCTCGTCGCCTCGTCCCCACCAAGCCCTGCTGCGCAATCACTCGCAATGAGACCGACCACTCCGCCTCCTACGCCGACAGCGTATCAGCGTTTGGTAGGGCTTTTGGATAACGCTGCAGCAGCTAATGGGGCAAATCGGCGAGTCATATCCACAATCGAAAGTATGAGTGCGTGGTACCTTTCGTTTGTACGCTACAGAATTGAATACCGACGTATGTGTCCTCGTGCAGAGCTTCAGACTTATGTGAAGGCATCCACCATGACATCGGAGCCAGTAAAGATCCGCATGAAGCTTTTGTGGATATCAGACCACGACTACAAAGAGCACAAGCTTGTTCGACTGCACTGCATTGACGCAGACTCACCAGAACCGCTTGCAGATCTGGTTGAGGTACGACGCTTTGCCTTTGACTACATCCTAACTATTGGCTTATTTTCCTCAGCTTTTTTATGGCAACTACGAGACAAACCGTGACGCGGTCAACTCGCTTCTGTTGACAGCAACCATGTGGAACATCACGTCGCAGTCGGACGACCTCCCACTTCCAGGGACTATCGTCACTATTAATGCGTACTCGCATCTCAAGCTCTATCGCGACACTGATTGTCAAGCAACTGTCAAGCTGAGAGATCTGGAATGGCAGCAGCAGCCTTAGGATAAGTACGCTTCCGGACAGTTAACATATTGCGTGATAGCAGCATTTACTTAATGTTGAAAATACAATCTTGGCCCTTGCATGTTAAAAACTCCAAGAGGAAAACATGGAACAAATCGTTTTGTCAATCCGTCACCGCCAAAACGCGTCGTTCTGCAAGCTACCACGAAGGTGTCAAGACAGCGAAGGTAAGAGGGCGAACGAGCTCCTAACTGATGGGTATCTAATAGAAACGTATGACAGATGCCAAAGACGCAAGGATCACGCAACTACAGCCTAGATGAGCAGCGACACTTGCTCACAACGATCGCTGAGCGTCTGCTACTGAGTAAATCCGATTGGATTGCCGTCGCTTCCATTTACAATACCACGAAGGACGAGAGTTGGAAAGACCGCACTGCCGCCAGCCTCAAGAGAAAATTCACGGGGATTTACGCGGCTGCGAAACAGCACTCCACCTCTAGTGTGGCAGAACAAGGCGGTCAGAGTGGGCTAGGGCAAATGGCCCTTGAGCTAAAGCGTAGTATGAATTGTCGGGCACGGCACCCGCACAATGCAGACGCACGCGGACCTACCAGGCGCCTACCACCCCCAGCAGCAGACCAACCACGTTCTGGAGATCACCACAGGCCTGAACATGCTGCACCGACTACCTCAGCTGTGCAAATGGAGCCGGCAGTTCAAGATGACACTCCGGTAGACGCAGAAAGCCCGGTAGCGACACTTTCCTTGCGAGTTACTGCTGCAAACGACGGTGTAAGCCTGACAGGAGAACAAGGGCATACTCACTGCGACGTAGTGCAACTATTCTTGTGGTTTCAGCGGCGCGATGAGCAGCAGCTACAGCGATGGAGCGAATTCCAGCACCAACTCCGCGCTGATCTTAGCGAAACGGGCCGCAGACATCAAGAGCTACTAGCACGTATAACTAAGCTCCACGATGCATTGCATGAGCAGCATCCAAGATAGCTCGAAGGTAGCTTTTCGACCCTACAAACCCCTGCTCCCTTCTGTCCTACTCAGCGCTTGCCTCTGCAATATCCAACCGGAAACGAGAGTGGTCAAATATTTTAACAACAGTCCACGGCAAACTTAGAATGGTAGGAACTTTTAGCAATAGTCCACGGATC
>NW_008649002.1:904813-905342 GCF_000247585.1 Phytophthora nicotianae INRA-310 | reverse complement strand
TGATCTGGTTCTCCAGTTCCTGTCGGGTTGCCTCGGATAGCTCTAGTTCATGTTGTAGTCGCCTCTCCTTTGCCTCAGCGATGCGTTGCACTTGTACAATCTCATCTGAGGCACCAGCCGCGGCGGCTTTATCTGCACTGCTAATCTTTTGCAAAGTTTCCACCTCCTGTCGACAGCGTTCTAGCTCCGATTCGAGCTTTCGCACCTTGGAATGGATGGACAATTGAATATACTCGCGGATGGACAGATCCTCCTCGTTCTGTCTAGAAAGCTGCTCAGCGAGAGCGTCTGAGATCTGGAGTGTAGCGAAATGCGTTTTCTCCATCCTAAGTCGCGTTTGTGCGGCCTGTAGATCGGCGTGAGCTTGTTTTAATGCCTTCTCAAGCCGATCAAGTTCCTCATCAGATTTTTGCTACACGCACAACAATGACACGTTGGGCTGTGTTCACGCACAGCAAAGCAGACGGTGGTAACCCGCAAACACATTCGGACGTCCTAAAATGCGTGGGGACTGCCCGGCATCTGTCGG
>NW_008649002.1:901293-904713 GCF_000247585.1 Phytophthora nicotianae INRA-310 | reverse complement strand
TTTTTTTCCCTAGGGACCAGTGGGCCAGGGTAAGCTGTTGCGCATTGTCAGTGCATATCGGTTTATACCGGTGCAATTAGGCCCCCCCAGGAAACTTAATTCGAATACGTTGGTATTGTCGGTACACTCCTGTTTAGTACCGGTGGAAACATGCCAGCCAAAAGGCTTAATTCGTATGCGTAGGTAGCGCCAGTTAAAATACCAACTGAACCAATTGACTAGAGAATAAGTCCAACCAATTTGGCTAGATTGAACATTTGTCAACTAAACGGTGGCCTTCAGGTTGCTAATTGACACCAATGCAATAATACTACATTGAGAGATGAAAATATTACTTCAGTGCACCAAATAGTGTTCATATTTCTATCCTACCCCGATCACACCTAGTTTCCTAATCGCTGTTCTGCTAGTGTCTCTTTCAGAGCAAGAATCTCGACCACCCAGAAGGTCAAGCTGCACAATTTCTTAGTGCTAGAAGACAGCAGTACAAGCAGATGCTGTGGCTACGCAGCAGGCGCAGGAGATGCTCTGATGGCCACGTTTGAGCGATGAGTTGTGTTATAGCTGATTGGACCTCTGTGTGTGTCCTATTACTGTAATAAAGCAGAGTCATGCTATATAGTACTTCATAGAAAAGCTGTTGCAAACACAGATACCCTGTCATCAGGTGTTGACCCCCAGGGCCACTGGTCCCTAGGGAAAAAAACTCAGTTCGGAGATTTGAATTTAATTGAATTTGATTGATGAACTCAAATAGTATAAAGCGCCTCGCGAAGACTGAGCATACAATACGCCTGGTCGTCACTGGAAATCGACTTTAGATCATTTTCGTGTTCATTTTTCAGTTTCTTGTTTGCTCGGTGACGTCTCACCCTCACGCGGGGTCTGCTCGCGATGATAGGTTACGTCGAGGTGTTTAAGCAGATCATCTTCATTAGAGGACTGCTCGTGACTGCAGCGTTTCTTCCCTGATGCGAGCATACTGATGCCGGGCAGAGGCGCTCTTTATTCCAGTCTGGCTCTAGAACCATCTACTAGAACGGAGAAGCAATATTAGTTGATTCAGCGCCACTATGATCAACATTGCAGCAAACGTACCAGCAAACCCTGCTGCGAATAGCACGTCAGTGCACCTTGTACTGCTCCGGGTAGCTGCTAGTGACGTACCAGCGCTCGCGTGCGGCGGTTGTGGTGGCCCAGCCGCAAAAAGAATAATGAGGGCGGTATCGGCCTCCGCCATCGGCCGGTCTGATAACTTCCTGGCAAAAGTAGCACCCCCGCAAGATCGTGGAAGCGCCGGCGGCACGCCAAAAACACTTGGCTTTTATATGCATAGCTCGTGCGTAAACATGGATACATACGCGACTTACTTTCAGTATTGAAATACCAGTATAAAACCCGTGACGGTAACTATTTGGTGACAATGGAGGGTTCAGATCGTCCCGAGATCAGCGTGTATGGAGCTTTGTATAATGCCCGAACCTTTCCGTGCCACTTTCAAAAAAAGTTGCCGAAAGGTCATGCGTAAATAATGTGTACAATGTGTGTGATGCATGAGACGCCGTCATTAGCGCCACTTGATTTCACTGTGGGTGCTTGCCATGACTTGATCTCCTATTGAAAAATATCGGTTTTTACCGGCTCGTTACATTTTACTGGGGTTTTTTTTTTACAAGAAGTGGGATAAGCTACAGTTCTCACTACGAGAACAAACTGTGTTACCGTATAGCATTGTATTTTGTTTGCCCGTGTCCTTTTTCCTTTCCTATCCCAGCGAAGCCCTCGTTTTGTATTTACTGTAGGTGCGTGGCAGTGTAGTCATGGCCACGATAATAGCAAAAAAAAAAGTTACCCTGTGATGGTCCACATTGAATCCTTCTTTGTAACAGAGCGTATCCCTTGAACTCTGTCGTTGCAGTAGTGTTACTAGTAAAAAGAAGGATCAATCTCGCAAAAAAGCGGAAGTCATTAAAGTAACTTCTGTTTATCCCGCTAGCCGAAATTACTCCCACGGTTGCGAATCCGCGAAGGATCGCGCGAGATTTCGTCGAGGAAGAGGTTAAATAGCTCTCGCCCTACTCGAAACTCTTTATCTTTCTAAATGTTTTTATTAAGGCGACAGGAGAGCCCGTTTTGCCTTGCAACCGAACAAGCAATGGCGTCCATCCCCGTCATGAAGTTCGTAGCTTCATGGCCAATGTCCTGTATTTTTAAAGGCACATGATTGGCTGAGACAAATGACGTTGCGGAGTTGATTATCTGGAAGTTGTTTTAACTCGAGCCCGCAAAAGCTGTCTCTAGACTGATCAACAACGGTTTGGAACAAAGAGATTTGGACCAAACCTATGTGTACTTGCCGGATCGCTATCGGCACGACCATCTCGTTAAGTTGCGACCAGAGTCCTTATTACGTCGTTTGTTCTCGACAGCAACGGCTTTCTGAAGAGAACTAGCACTTCCCACGTATCATTACAGCTGAGTTGCTCATAGAAAGCTTGGAAAATACATGGAACTCATTTACCTCGACGTTGATCGCTTTAGGCTCGAGTATATCCATGATGCGCCTCGTATCCGAGGAGTCGACATGAGTCGCTTGCAACTGCAATTTCCACCTGGTAAATTGTCAAAGGTAATCGAATCGCAGCAAAATATCCCATGATTACAAGCGGCACTGTGTTGAACGCCTACGCTGGTGCTTATCTTCTCTAAGGTTGATCAATGACTCGCCTCATGCAAAAGTGCATTCTACGGAGTACTAGCTTTTGCCGGCAACGGGAAGTGTTCATCGAGCCAGAAAACGTAGCTCCTGTAGAGCTGGTAGAGGTCATCGTCGTTCTTGAGGCCCATTTTCCATAATTTATCGTACACGGGACGTTCGTCGAGTCCACTACCTTTCCACTTGGCGAACAGCTTTTCAGCGAAGACAGAGTCCGATATAGCATTTTTGATCCTCGTGGAGTCGAAAAGGAACTCGTCGGCCGTGGTTGGTTTGGTGTACTTGAGCGGGTGGTGGGTGTTCAGCCAGGCAAGGTATTTCAAGTACACATTGTAGAGGCTATCGTCCGTCCTGACGCCCATGGTTTGAAATTTTTTGAAGACATCGTCAGATTCATATCCGTAACTCTTCCATTTGCCGAACAAAGCATTCGTGGACTTGCCGTTCGTGAGAGCCTCATCGATCTTCGCTCTGTCAAACAGTAGTTTCGGATCACCCTTGAGCGAGTGGGAATTGAGATATGTGCGGTAACTCTGAAGCAACCATTCGGCATCTTCGTTGATCGAAATGCCCATGCTCTTCAACTTCTCCAAGACCTTGGCATCGTCGAAATCGTGGCTCTTCCATCTCTGGAACAGCGTGTTGGCGTAACCGGCGTCATTCAACGCATCATCGAGCTTCTTAATGTCGAACATGTTCTTTCC
>NW_008649002.1:899216-899770 GCF_000247585.1 Phytophthora nicotianae INRA-310 | reverse complement strand
ATTAACAATCGTACGCCAGAGGAGCTGTCCACGACGGCGTTTCCTCCCCTTTGATGTCGTAGTTGAGTGCTGAACAGCGCTGCTGCATTCTTTGAGCACTTCTTCTGCTTCGCAGATGGTCAAATTTGCATACTTCAGTCACAACTCAGCAGCTCATTTCTCGATGGATCTGTTCAAGTAGACAAAGTCACTCAGCCTCTTCTTGGCATTCTTACTGGCGAGCTGACAGGGTTCGACGAGCCGAAGTGGGGGATATGCGTACCAGGTGAGCCACACTGCCAAAGCATCCACGCTTGATATATTGTGCACTCTGGAATAGTAAAAGACGACAAATCGCTCCACTACCAAAGAACATAATAAATGACAGATGAGAGGGTTTTTCTCGTTTAATACTTCCTCTGTCCAGAAATATAAGGCCGGGCCTATAGCTAAGCATGTCCAGAAATACCAAGGGTTGCAGAATGGCGTTACCGCAACTTTACTTACAACGCCTTGACACGATTTGTGGCAACCTTAGACCCAAAAACAACCATAACACGCCGAACACTCGGTAA
>NW_008649002.1:898621-899116 GCF_000247585.1 Phytophthora nicotianae INRA-310 | reverse complement strand
TCTCTTCAGACGGTCAGACTCCTTCTTTAGACCTCTTTGGTCGCTGTAAATCTCCTCGTTGCGTCGCTGTTCCTCCTTCATTCCGTCAACTTGGTCGACCAAAGCTTTGATCTGGTTCTCCAGTTCCTGTCGGGTTGCCTCGGATAGCTCTAGTTCATGTTGTAGTCGCCTCTCCTTTGCCTCAGCGATGCGTTGCACTTGTGCAATCTCATCTGAGGCACCAGCCGCGGCGGCTTTATCTGCGCTGCTGATCTTTTCCAAAGTTTCCACCTCCTGTCGACAGCGTTCTAGCTCCGATTCGAGCTTTCGCACCTTGGAATGAATGGACAATTGAATATACTCGCGGATGGACAGATCCTCCTCGTCCTGTCTAGAAAGCTGCTCAGCGAGAGCGTCTGAGATCTGGAGTGTAGCGAAATGCATTTTCTCCATCCTAAGTCGCGTTTGTGCAGCCTGTAGGTCAAAGGGCCTTCATTTTCTATCAGCGATCGACGA
>NW_008649002.1:894043-895292 GCF_000247585.1 Phytophthora nicotianae INRA-310 | reverse complement strand
AGGATCTGGCCGAACTCTGGATGCGCCCACTCCACCTTCCACACACTAGCCTGGTGCGCGTTCCACTCGTACTCGAGGCGCCAGTCCTGGCCGTGCTCCTCCCAGATTTTGATTTTGCGGTCCGAGCTGCACGTGGCCAATCGCTTCCCGTAGAAGTCGAAGCTCATGTCGTGCACAAAGTCCGAGTGCTGCGACGGGAACCGCCGGAAGATTTTCTGCAGTCATGAAGACACACGGGTTAGTGCTTTGCTAGGCGACAGAGGCGAGGAGAGCGAGCAGCTACCATGGCGTTCATCCGTCAGCGAGCATAAAAAAAAATGACTCTTAGACGGATTTTGAGGGACTGTCGAGGGATCGTACTTAATTGAATTAGTAATGGGGTACCTGGCTTTGATTAGCATGAATTGTTGAGATGCATCTACATGTATGTAGCCCTAGCTGGAAGTGCTCGACTGCCGCACCTCTTTGCTGCGCGCAGTTCATTAACAATCGTACGCCAGAGGAGCTGTCCACGACGGCGTTTCCTCCCCTTTGATGTCGTAGTTGAGTGCTGAACAGCGCTGCTGCATTCTTTGAACACTTCTTCTGCTTCGCAGATGGTCAATTTGCATACTTCAGTCACAACTCAGCAGCTCATTCTCGATGGATCTGTTCAAGTAGACAAAGTCACTCAGCCTCTTCTTGGCATTCTTACTGGCGAGCTGACAGGGTTCGACGAGCCGAAGTGGGGGGATATGCGTACAAGGTGAGCCACACTGCCAAAGCATCCACGCTTGATATATTGTGCACTCTGGAATAGTAAAAGACGAGGTTATGCTATTGAACCGCCCAGTCCACTGCCGCAAATTCACACGCTGCTCGCTGGATGATGAAGCTTGTTCGCCAGGTTGTTCAACATGTTGAAGACGATTAACCATCGCTGTTACTCCGGCTGCATCCAAACACCTCATGATCATGTCGTTTAGACCATTATAAGTGACAGTGCCAGCACCGATAGCCCTGCGCTCCAGTTCGTTAACTATATCTTGCACAATAGTCGTCCGTGTGGAATCCATTTTGTTTACTGCTTGTAAGATGCTCTGCTGTAAGGACGCCATGTTGGAGAGGATAGCAACATAAGGAGAGACGCCAATTGGTCTGAGCGTAGAGGTTGTAGCGTCCCTCCTTGTAGACGATCCGCCAGCTCAGTAAGCATTGTGTTCGTGGTAAACAGCGGGGTGTAGAACAGGCCGTGAGGCTGGAAGCGTTT
>NW_008649002.1:890548-893881 GCF_000247585.1 Phytophthora nicotianae INRA-310 | reverse complement strand
CTGCCTGCTTTCTCAAGACTCGCCCTGTAATATGCGAATACAAAACTTAAATATTATCGTCAACAACTTTCTCACAATATCTTCTTACCGTGCGATGATGCACTCCCTGTCTTGCGCGTAGGTGCCGCTTCTTCTGTGCATCGTACCGGGGTCTGCTTCTGCGCTTCCGAAGCCCCTTTTGGCTCCATGATCGACCCGCAGCTCGCCAGAATTCTCCCTTCGTCAACCAGCCCAGAAAATGTGAGGCGCTCAGCAGTGCGTACTTAGAATGATCGCCTGAAATTCGTAACTAAGCAAAATGGTAGTTTAGAGAAAATAGATTCGCGTGAAATTTTTGAAACGTGGATACAGCAACCATACATGTCTCAAAACGACTAAAACAACTTTAAGTTAAGGTTGCAGGAACCACTCCGAGGGTTGCAACAAACAACCGAACTTAGTCTACCCTTCGCATTCTCGTAAACTACGGAATCACAGTCAAGCTTTTGAGGAAGCAAGCCATGTACAGCGCCATTTAGTAGCTTCATCTTGTTCTAATGCGGAATTCGGTAGCTATTACCCCCGTCTACCTTGAGGAAAGCCTCGAATACCGACTGCAGCGTCATGAATACGCGGTCTATATTCTCGTAAGGAAGCTCACAGAAAGCATCATCGACGTTGTTCACTAACTCTTCGATCGTGCGGGAGTTTTTGCGATGCTGCAGTGTCTGAAGCGACGCAAAGAAGCCCAGGTCTAGCACATTGTAGTCCGGCGAATTAGCGGGTTGAGCAGTGAGGATCATGTCCCAACCTTTGTCACTACAGGCTTCCATCACGGCCACATCGTCTAATAAGACATGCGGCCTTGCATTGTCTTGTTGAAGGTGGAAACGCTTCCCAGACGGCCATAGTCGCTTGATCTCTGGGATGACCGAGTGGACCAGGCAAGCACGGTAAATGTCACGATCTACAGTATATGTTTTGAGATCAAGCGTACCAGCGGCTCTGTTCTTGCTCTTTCGCTGCGCAGGTTCATACACCACAAAAGGCCATGTGCCTATTTTGCCATCCCAGACCGTGTTCTGCTCTGACACCCACCGCGGGCGCGCAATCGCGACGAGAAACATTACCTTCACCACAAAGTTTTTGTTGTGCACGGTAATGTGGGGGGCGGGTTCGTCTGGAGCTAAGTAATAGCTAGAGTTCTCTTTTTTTTTAAAAGAAAAACCATTTTTCGTCCAAATGTACGTAATCTAGAAGAGAGACAAATTTATGTCTGCCACGAGCAGAAGGTTGCACAAACTTTAGCGCAAACTTCATCCTTGCGACGCGCTGTTCATCCGTGAGTTGAGGTTTTAGTCGAGCATGATGACTCCGAAACAACCCAGATTGTAAGTACACATGCAGTGTAGATTTAGCGATACCGAGTTGCTCCGCTAAAGTTCGAAAGTTAGTTCGCAGATGGAGCGGCGTAAGTGCGATCTTCACTGCGAGCTCTCGGGGGAATTCGCCCTCTACCCAAGACTTTCTGCCACAGCGCCCCTTCCTACCGCTCTCCACATCGCACAACTTGCCGTTCTTCACCGCATCACGAGCTTTCTTCCATAGACGACGAATTTGGCGCTCCGAACACTCGAGGAGAGCCGAAACGCGGGCGTAGGTCTTGGCTGGTACTGTCATGTTCGTCGCGACGCCGTACATTAGCGACAGAGCGTTCTCTCGCTCTTTCGGTGCCAGGTTCTAGCGCTTGGTAGGGTCAGGAAGCGCTAAAACAGTCATGTTGCTGGTCCAAAATGAAAAATGATTTCTTCAGACGTCCATATCTCGAGAAGCACTGGGGCTATTACAACGAATCAAACTGTAACGTGCTACGCGCCGATTGGTGGTTCATTTGAACGAATCAAAGTTGATCAAATCGTTGTGTAAGCACTAACATTTAATTTAGAAAAAAGGTGGCCTTATATTTCTGGACAGAGGAAGTATCATTGTTCAAATTGGAGTCGACATCGCCAACGCAGACACCTCAGGGGCGAGTGCGAACATCCCCGTACCCAGAACGACGCCGTAGTCCAGCGTCAACTGAGGTGTACTAACCAGCATCCTCTCACATTTACCGCTTGGTCATGCAGCCCATCGTGAAGGAGACAGTAGGCGAGCGGGACAGCTCTGGTGACTCTCTTGACCCCTTTGTAGCAGGTGGAACTTCGCTCCAGGACATTCTGGAGAAATTTTGGGAGAAATTCAGCTCTCATGTTAAAGGGAGGGCCATGAAGTCCGATGGAGTTTGGGCTGTCGAGCAAGCTGCAATTGACTCTTGGTCCAAGTTCATGGTGTTCAAGGTGAAGAAGCACATTGTCGACAGCTCAAAATCCAACGAGGACTGGAACACTTGGCTTCAATCAATGCATGACAAGACTGCCACGCTTCTTATCTATGATTATGGCGTCAGCCTCGGGAGAAAACAAGATCGCCAAGCGTTTTGGAAGGCTGCTGAAGTCACGCTTCGCGAGGTCGTGGGGCGCCACATACACAGGTGAAGCTGTGGTGTGGTGTATGTGGGCTACTGAGGTGGTTCGCAGTCAGGATCGCTCCACATTGGACGATAAGATACGTGCTCCGCCACCTTCAAGTGTTTTGCGACTCTTAGCGGCTACTGATTCTCGTGTCCAAGAACACGTCAATGATCTTCACCACTCGACACAAATTGCTCTCGACGTTGTGAACGCATCTATTGCTGGGTCATTGTCTGCTGTGTTTTGTTGTAAATGTGCGCCAGTTCTTTCCTGGAATACCCAAGATAGTAATAACCGTATAAACAGTGGAAAATTGTGTTGGGACTGGCGTGTCGCCGAGTAGCTGCTGCCTCCATCTTGCTAAACAGTAACAAAGTGGTTTAGCAAATCGTTGACGTTTCTACCAGCATCAATAACACAAGATTGACAATAGTACCAAGTGTACGTGTGTCCTTGGGGATCCAGGGCTGCAAGGAAAGATGCTGCAAAAGAAGCGATCCAGCAGTGCAGCAGTGCGGTGTGGCGAAGATCCGCGTTGAACTGCAATCCTAATTGGCCAATCAGAGTGCTCTGTTGATTTGGACGCTGATGACACGAATCGATCAAGATTTCCAAATATACTCGGAATTCACAATACCTGATCGTATTAGAATACCTACGCGTGATGGCATTTTTTTACCCGACCACTAACACAAGTAACAGTTCAGCTAAGATAGCATTTGTAGCACAGTACATGTAAAATCTAGTATTCTCACTCCGCTATTACATCATGATGTCAAATATTACTCCCTCCGTTTCAGTTTACTTGACTAAAACAGAGATGGAGCTGTTTCACATTTCT
>NW_008649002.1:887329-888893 GCF_000247585.1 Phytophthora nicotianae INRA-310 | reverse complement strand
TGGGCACGTAGCTCAGTTGGTTTAGAGCACCGCCAATGTTGCGGAAGGACGCGGGTTCGAGTCCCGCCGTGTCCTTAATTTTTTAGCAAATAAAGCTGAAGATTTAAAAACCATTGAAACCCTAATTGCTTATTTAATTATGACCCCGAACACTCACTTGATGTTTGTATGGATGGTCATCATTTTTGCATGTAACAACATCATTTTAGGCTTAAAACCTCTGAATAGAGCATAAATGCATGCGTTAGCCAGTGCTGATTATTTGAATGTGCGCTTTGTAAGGGGTATCAAGCAAACTTTTTATAATACGCATCATTTCCCGAATCTGGTCAAGTAAACTGAAACGGAGGGATTATATTCGCTGGACGTTTCCATACTGGAGAAAAAACGAGTTTTGTTTCTACTCTGAATGAACAATTCCATCGTCAGAACAGCTTTTTCATAAAAAGTTGTTTTTTGCCACTCACGTCTAGTAGGTTTGCGAGCGTACCATATCGGTATCGGTTCAGTCTAGAAAAGCATACAGAACCAAGTTATTTATTATGTTGCAATAAAACCATTAAGTTTTTTATTACTAAAAAAAAACTTTTTACAAAGAGCAATAATGGACAATTCATTGTTTTAATTTTTGCAATTATTTTGAACAATTATTGTTTGCACAGAAACGGTCTCCCACACAACTTTAATGGGAATGGAAAAAATATTTCGAGAGATTTGATTGGCCGGGATAGCATTCAGACGAAAAAAAAGCCATTAAAATTTTATTTTTTCCGTCTGAATGCCATCCAACGGCAAGCGACAAGCTCGTTGTCGTTGAGTAATAAAATATGACTGGAAACCAGTACGATGGAAAGGCGAGGGATGGCAGGCGCTCCAAGCGTCGTTTTGAGGGACGGCGGTCCCCCATTTTCTGGAAAACCAAGATTTCGATGATGAAGGGTCGCGGTAGAGATCTCTGTTACTCGAGCTCACAACCAGATTTTCGCCTGAGTTTGAAGGATGACGGAACCCTCGGAAATACGTGACCAGTTGCAACAGCTACGTGCTCTTGCTGCAGAGATCTGTGTTAATAGAGTTTGTGCACGATCGCGTGCGGTGTACCGGAACTCCTACATGCGCTTTCTTGTTTGGCTTTTAACTAACCGATCGGCACTACTTCGACCAGCAACACAGGATAGCGTTCCACATGCCTCCTGATTTTTTAGAGGCTTCCTACCGACCAGAAGCTGCTGCGGGCTGCTGTGTCACGAGCGTTGGATGGCGATATCACTCAGCCTCCGCTACGTTCTCAAGAATTGGAAGCGGGAGATTTCGTCGCTTGGTTGCCCACACTGCGTACAACTGCTGGTGCTCAGCTTAGCTTCAACGCCTCGAACACGCATCGCGCTGGTCTCTTCAACCTCTCTCGAGTATACAAAGAGCGTATGTCGACGACACTGGAGCAGGGACTCACAGATCAATTTAGGGGTCTTAACCCTTTCGCGAGCCACTTTAGTGAACTATAGTATACAAATCTAGGATAGTCGGTATCAAAAGGAGGCATTTTGCCTCCTTTAAGGCGAGT